>NC_142715.1:22785882-22940882 GCF_055471065.1 Atractosteus spatula | reverse complement strand
CCAGGTCAGAAAGCATTTGAGGTTGTATTTGCTACCTATCCTCTGTTTGAACAATGTGTGGATGTGTTTGAGGCAAAAAGAGGGAAAGTTCCTGCTCTTGAGAAGATCAACTTGCAGCCTTTGACACAGAGAGAGAGGAAAACTGTGCATGTTGTTAAGTTCTCGGAACTGGCAAAGACGGAGGACATTCACACCTGGCTTAACCAGTACTGCACCGTCCACCATGGAACTGAGGTTAGAGATGTTGACGGTATAAAAACAGGAGCAAGGAAATTCGAGGTTCGCTTGCTACCGGACAATGTAAATGGAGGCTTAAGGCACCTGCCCTCTACAATCCGGCTGGGCGCCTGCAATGGCTATGTTTTTTATGTGGGACAACCAAAGGTGTGTCGGCGCTGTGGTGCTGTGGGACACCTGGCATCGTCCTGCACTGTGAAATGCTGCAAGACCTGTGGCAAACAGGGACATTTAGCCTCTGACTGTTCAATGCTGCCAAAGTGCAATTTATGTGGCTCGGAAGGACACGTTTTTAAGAACTGCCCTCACGCCTACGCCAATAAACTCAAAATGAGAAAGGATGAGGCAGTGCTTGTTTCAGCCAAACCGGCCCGAAAAGCCAAAGCAAACAACAAGTCAAACAAAGAACCCTTGTTGGACAAAGACTCTCAGCCTCCAGCCAGGATCAGTCCTGCTGTGGCTCCGGGGCCGGTGGAAGAAAGATCCACTACGCCCCCACAACCGCAGACTGCACCAGACAAGCACGAGGGTTTGAAAACCCCCGAGAACAGCGAGGACCCCTCCCCCACTCCTGCTCCTCAGAACGAGGGCCAGTGTGGGGCCCCCCGGTGGAGCGGGTCCAGCGAGGATACCCAGGATTCAGCGGAGCTGCTTTTCCCAGACTCTGCAAGTGCTACAGACGCCCTCCTCTCCTCCATCCAGTCCATCACGGAGGATCTGCAGCAGCTGGTGGGTGAGGGGGAAGAGGAGACTGGTGCATCTGCTGCACCCCTTTCCCCTCAGTGCTCCCAGGAGCTGGACGTGAGGAAAAGGAAAAATGACTCTGTTTTCTCCCCGAGCGAGGAGGAAGGAGAGCATGGCGATGGGGACAGCTGGAACCCCTCCACCCCTCCCTCTACCCCCTTCCTTGAAAGGGACTCCGTGAACGCTTTTACTGCTGCCACCCTGATGAAGGCTCATTCAGAGGATGGCTGGCAGGAAATTGGTAAGAAGAAAAAGAAAAAGAAGAAGGTAACAGGTGAGACAGAAGAGAAATGTGTTTTGTAAAGACTGGTTCCACTTTCTTATGTAATATGGCTCTAAACATAATTTCTCTTAACACCAGAGGTATCAATGACAGAGTTAAATGTCAGTCTGTCTTTGATTACCTCCAGCAGAGAGAGGGAGATGTGTTGATGTTGCAGGAGTGTGCTTTAGCCTATCAAGAGAGGTATAAAAGCTTCGAAGATAGGTGGGATAAAGGGCCTTCTGTTTGGTCAGGGGACAATAACAACAGAGCCTCTGGCGTGGCCATTCTTTTCAAAGGATGGGCTTTCAAATTGAAAAGTATTCAGAGGGTCATAGATGGCAGGTTGCTGTGTGTGGATGTGGAATGGGGGACCGTTAACCTGCGGCTAATCAATGTGTATTGTCCTACTGACGTGGGAGGAAGGGTGGAGCTACTCAAGGCACTCTCTCCCCTATTGTTATGTAGCACAGACGTGATAGTGGGAGGGGATTTTAATTGTATCTTAGAGCACACAGACAGGCAGTCTAGCTCTCCGATAAAATTGGATTCCAGCTCACTGGCCCTGCAAAACTTAGTTCAAGACTTTAAACTCTCAGACACATATAGATGTATATATCCCACAACAGCAGGATATACATGGTCAGGGAGGAATAGCAGCTCCAGAATTGACTATTGCTTTGTCTCAGCGAGAGTGAAAGTTGTTGGGGTCACTCTTCAGCTTGTCTTCTTCTCAGATCATCAGGCTTTAGGGTGTAGAGTGGAACTCCAGGGCGGGACTGTCTTTGGCCCAGGCCTCTGGAAACTCAACACAAAGCTGCTAGAGAACGAGGGGGTAGTATCCCGCTACAAGGAGAAACTATCACAGTGGCTGTCCTTGCAGTGTCTGTACGGGTCAGTAGGAGAGTGGTGGGAGGAGGTGAAGGTGAGGACAAAGGCCTTTTTCATGGCTGAGGGAAGGAAGGCTGCTGCCAGACGGAGAGGAGTGCTAGCCAGGAAACAGAGGCAGCTGCAGCGTCTCTACACGATGCTGCACAGTGGCCTCGATGTGCTCGAGGATATCACCCTTTTAAAAAAGGACATCCGGAGCATAGCCGAAGAAAGTAGTCGAGGAGTGCTGTTAAGAAGCAGAGTGCAGTTCTTAGAAGAAAATGAGAAGTGTACTCGCTTCTTTTTCAGGAAAGTGGTAGGCTCCAAGTCTGTCATGGAAAGTGTAGTTGATGAGGAGGGACGAGAGAGAACAGAGCCGAGTGCTATCCTCTCCTGCACCGAGGCCTTCTACTCAAGACTGTACAGCTCTACAGAGGTAAAGGATGAAGAAATTCATTTTTTCACCTCAAAGCTAGAAAACGTTTTGAGTGAAGAAGACAGGGAAGTACTAGAGAGGGATTTGACAGTAGAAGAGCTGAGACAGGCTATGGAGAGCTTACAGAAGGGGAAAACTCCGGGTGCTGACGGGCTCCCTAAAGAATTTTATTGCACCTTTTGGGATCTGCTTCAGGATCCGCTACTGCTCCTATTCGAGGAAAGCTATAAGACAGAATTGCTGCCTGACTCCTTAAGAGAAGGCACTATCTCTCTCTTGTTTAAGAAAGGAGCAAAGAATGACATAAAGAACTGGAGACCCCTCAGCCTGTTAGGCGTGGACACTAAGATCCTGTCCAAAGCCCTTTTCCTGCGCCTACAAAATGTAGTGGCCTCACTGGTAGGGAAAGAACAGACTTGTGGGATAGCAGGACGCCTGATGAGCGACAACCTGGCCTTGTTGAGGGATGTCTGTCTGTACTCGGAGGATCGCTCCCTCCCTCTGTGCATTTTAGGTGTAGACCTAGAAAAGGCCTTTGACCGCCTAAACCGGCAGTACTTAACATCGATACTTGAGCACATGAAGTTTGGCCCCATCATGAGAAAGTGGATTAACCTGCTGTACACAGGTAGCAACAGCAGAGTAATGGTTAATGGCAATAGATCACGCCCCTTTGAAGTCTGTTCAGGGGTGAGGCAGGGCTGCCCATTATCCCCCTTGTTATTCGTTTTGGCTATGGAGTCCTTAGCCTGTGCCTTGCGCCAGGATCAGGCCATTAATGGGATACCAGTGCCTGGAAGTGGGGGAGGAGAGGTAAAGACATCTCTATACATGGATGACGTCACCCTGCTCCTCTCTGACAATGCCTCAATTAGCAGAGCTCTGCAGTGCTGTGATCGTTTCTCTTTGGCTTCCTCTGCAAAAATTAACAAATCTAAGAGTGAGATTTTTTATCAGAACTGGAGGGAGCCAAAAGAAGGACATGATCTCAGGCTGCAAGAGAAGAGAATCAAGGTCCTGGGGGTGTATTTTGGAGAAGAGATGGGAACAGAAAATTGGCAGAACAAATTGCCAATCTTAAACAAAAAACTGATGCAATGGAAGGACCGAGACCTCACCATGACAGGGAAGGTGCTGGTCATCAAAGCTGAGCTCTTGCCTGTCTTGAATTTTCTGGCTTCTACCTTCCCAATCCCACACCGTGTTGCGGCGGTGCTGAGGAGATTGATGTTTCAATTTCTATGGGGTGGGAAGCAGGAAAGACTCAGAAGGGAAATAATGTACAGGCCGCTACCCTCAGGGGGGAAGTCTGTCCCAGATATTGCTACGAAGCTGCTGTGCATTTTCCTGGCCTCTGTGCTGAGAGGCTTTGCAACAGCACCTGCAGCGCGTACCTGGACTTATTTTTCCAGGCTCTGGATAGGTAGGGAGGTGTTCAGAGTGTGGGGTGTCAGACCCAAGCTGGATGTCCCACTCTCTGACACATGCCCTGCAATTTATGGGACAGTTAAAAGTTTTCTAAGATCTCACCCAATTGGCCATATTCCCCTCCGAGATGTCAGCGTCCAAAAACTGGAAGATTTCGTTGCACCCCAGAACAATAGGCAGACCCCTGTGGGCATTTTAACATCAGCCCAAACAAGGAAGGTGTGGAAACACACATCCGCTAAGTTTCTGTGCAACATTCACAGAGATTTAGCCTGGAGTGTCGTCCACCAGTGCTTACCGGTACGAACTTTCTTGTACCGTAGGGGCCTCACCCCCAGCCCTCGCTGCGTTAGGGTGGGCTGCGGCGAGGAGGAGACTGTGACCCATCTCCTGTGGTCCTGCTTTTTTGCTAAGGCCTTCTGGGCACAGTTTGAAGATTGGTTGCAAGCTCTCTCGCCCCAATTTACCCTGACCGCTGCTTTCGTCATATACGGCATCTCTCCTGTCAAACTTCCTCCTGACGTGTTTGACAGGATCTGGGCCGTGGTGAACAGTGGGAAAGACGCCCTGTGGAGAGCGAGGAACATGGGGCTGTTCAAAGGCATCGAGGTCCCAGTCAAGGCAGCAGGTAGCCTGGCCCTGTTCATCACCCGAGAGAACTATTACCTCAGAGATCTGTGGAGAGAAGGGAGGGAGGAAGCAGAAAATCTGTGGGAAATAGAGAGCATAGGTCAATATCTCAAGAAACTGTGAAAAACATTATCATGTTTAAGTAAAGAATGTGATTTGCACCAGAAAAAAAGAAATTGTTGCTATGTAACTGGTACCGTGTCCAAATGTAATGAGATGTGATCATATATACTGTTTTAAGTATGTATATTAATGTAAAGCTTTCTAAATTGTGATGTCCTGTACTTTTTTGTGAAAAGAAAATAAAGTTCTTAAAAATCGAATCGGTTCACCCAGAGCGAGGCTCGGCCATTGCACTCCGGCTGTGCTGACCCCTGCGAATTCCCCAAATGTGGGAATCTCGACTGCATAATTTCTGGTAGTGGGGGACTGCGTTCGCGCTCTCCCCTGATGTGCTTGGTCCAATATCAGATACGGAAGAGTTATGACACCACGAGCTGCGATCGGATCCCAGTTCGAAAGGAGTCGATGCCACTGCTGGTTCCCGGTTTCTTTTAGTTAGAGGTCCGGAGAAGCATTTCAAGCTGGTTACGCTACTCCTTCCGGACATTCATTCCCTTTTCAAAGTCAGTCATTTTGCTGTAGTCTGCATTATTTAGGCTGATTATCGAGGTTAGCCTTTATTTGGTCATGGGAGCCTCGGTACTGTATGCTAATTCTCAAGACAGTTTCACCCGTTTTCTGATTGCTAGGTTCTGTACCAATGCAGACATGTCAAACAGTGAATGGCTGTAGCTCTATTGTATCCGTGCTCAATGAATGAAATCAGTAATAAATGAATATATGTATAGTTATACGAAAAACAAGTGGTTTATCGACTCATCTTCATTTGCAGATTGAGAGGCAGCTTCGATATTCGTTTTACAAATGGGTTTTTTTTTTAAATGGGTCACACACATGCCATAGCAACAAAACATCTCTAGAGATGAGGCTATAGATCACCTTTCCATCCTCCAGGTTTTCCTCCCAAAACCTACGGTACCAACGGCGACCCCTGCTGGCCGAGAGAGCAAAAGCTTGCAGCACCTGGTATTCCCAGGCAGTCTCCCATCCAAGTACTAACCAGGCCCAACCGTGCTTAGCTTCCAAGATCAGACGAGATCGGGAACATTCAGGGTGGTGTGGCCGCAAGCGAAAGCCATGGCGCCTGACTCGCTACTTGAAGCTGTGTGTAACTGGGGCTCCGCGCCCCCCGAGCGGGACTGAAGGATCGTTCATGTGCAGCTCTTTGGAAAGGAGCTTCTTTCCAAATCGCATTGTGTACCTGGATGTTGGCGAATGTGCTCCCTTGTGTTGACTTGTCCCGCACTGGAGGAGAACAAACAAACTGCTCGGAGGAGCACAAGGCAAGTCTTCACAAGACAAAAACCTCCAATGCACAGCACTCAAAACATTTCTGGGCTGTCGCGTGTTTATTTCAGCAAATAAAGCGCACCAGTCAAACACGTCGGCCGGGCAAGCGGCACCTCCGCCCTCTTGTGGCCTTGCGGCGTCAGAGCAAGAGACTCCTTCTCGCTGCCTTTCCGCTGTGTTGCAGAGCCCTGAGAGGGAACCTGGAGCGCACACTTTGTGGGGGCGGGAGACCGCGTTCGCGCTCTGCCCCTGATCTCTTGCGCGAGTGCTAAATCTCATGGCGCCAGCCAGCGGCCAGGAGACAAGTGCAATATAGCGGGAGAGGGGGGCCTCGTCATTGATTGTTACATATGAGACGGGGATTAGGAGGAGACCCCGACTGATTGGTAAAGGGGAACACTAACACCAGAGTGACACCCGCGGCGTCTCATTTTGAGAGACGCCCTGGGATTTCTTAACGGCCAAGGAGGGTCGGGACCTCGGTTTTACGCCTCCCCCGAAGGACGGCTCCTCTTTGTGCAGCAGAGTGTCGCCATCAGGATGCTGGGGCATAAGAAAGCCACACAGACCGCAGGGTGAGCGCTCCCTACTGGTCCCAGTCACACGTCTTGCAGGAGCAGCAGCAACCTGAGCTTTTCCGGGGGGAATCTCCCATCCGGGTGCCGGCTAGGCTCACACGTGCTGGGCTGCCGTGGGTGAGCCCAGTCGAGAGTCGCAGGGTGAGATCTAGTCACCGGGGAGAAACGATACAAGCGAAGGATTACTCGGCTCCCAGCACTTGAAAAGGCCGACAAATGACTCGTTCCCGCCGGAGCTGAATGTACCTGCATGTGTCGTGTCGTCTACTTCCCCCGCCCCGCTGTGTTTGCTGTATTGTCTTTGAAGCCGGCCCCCGAGACGAGACGGGCTGTTCCTGTGCCCCAATTAACACTTTACAGGTGCCATTCCCCGGCATTGTGGCCATTGTCGGTGGTCACACGCGATAAGATAAGGTGGAGGAGGGCGGGGCATGCCCAGCGCCAGACATTTAAGGAGGGGGCTGTGCGAGGTGAGGTGAGGTGCGACACGCCGGAGCCCCGACGCTGCTAATGCGGAGCACTTGTTGAACTGGCATTGAAAGGACGTGTGCGCACGGAGCGAGCCTTCCCTGCGGCGGAGCGTGGAAACTTTCTCCCCGCGCTGCAGGAGTTGTGTGCGCTGCAGCGGTGCCGAGAGAACAGCACAGAAGGCAGCAGGCTCTGGAGAGCGGGTAAGAGACAAACCTTGTGGGCAGGCGAGCAGGCCCGTTTTTTGGAAATTGCCGAATAGGCTCCGGTGTTTGTTCGGTGTGTGGCAGGCGCACGACGCGAGCTTGCGTAGCGATCTACCGGGCTGGTGTTATGCAAATGAGGCCGAATTGCGTCCCGGGACATGCTGCGAATGCGCATTGGCGACTGCAGATGTGTAGGAAAAGGCGCGCTCGTTTTCTGGTTTTGCCCACCCTTTTGAGTGTTAGTGTGGCGTGTAAGTGTGCGAAAGAGTGGGCCCAGCAGGAGGCGGTGGTGTGCGGGGCGAGGAGCTGGCCTAGGCTGCGCGCTTTGTGCTGTGGGTGCGGGCCGCTTGCAGGGGCTTGTACAGCTCATACTTACCTGGAAGGGATGATACCTTGATCAGCTTGTAGGTGGAGTTGTTGGATTGTTTTCTTGTTTTGTGGAAGCAGTGTTTGTTTTGCAGTTTACGAAATGGCAACTTTTGGATCCCGCAAGAATGCTGTGCGTTTTGAGCTTTTGGATGATCTCTTCATGGATCGTATGCAGTTCAGCAGAAAAGTGTTGCAGAAGGAACTTGGCTTTGAACCTCGGCACTTGGATTTCATCTTCGCTCTCCCAGGTCAGAAAGCATTTGAGGTTGTATTTGCTACCTATCCTCTGTTTGAACAATGTGTGGATGTGTTTGAGGCAAAAAGAGGGAAAGTTCCTGCTCTTGAGAAGATCAACTTGCAGCCTTTGACACAGAGAGAGAGGAAAACTGTGCATGTTGTTAAGTTCTCGGAACTGGCAAAGACGGAGGACATTCACACCTGGCTTAACCAGTACTGCACCGTCCACCATGGAACTGAGGTTAGAGATGTTGACGGTATAAAAACAGGAGCAAGGAAATTCGAGGTTCGCTTGCTACCGGACAATGTAAATGGAGGCTTAAGGCACCTGCCCTCTACAATCCGGCTGGGCGCCTGCAATGGCTATGTTTTTTATGTGGGACAACCAAAGGTGTGTCGGCGCTGTGGTGCTGTGGGACACCTGGCATCGTCCTGCACTGTGAAATGCTGCAAGACCTGTGGCAAACAGGGACATTTAGCCTCTGACTGTTCAATGCTGCCAAAGTGCAATTTATGTGGCTCGGAAGGACACGTTTTTAAGAACTGCCCTCACGCCTACGCCAATAAACTCAAAATGAGAAAGGATGAGGCAGTGCTTGTTTCAGCCAAACCGGCCCGAAAAGCCAAAGCAAACAACAAGTCAAACAAAGAACCCTTGTTGGACAAAGACTCTCAGCCTCCAGCCAGGATCAGTCCTGCTGTGGCTCCGGGGCCGGTGGAAGAGAGATCCACTACGCCCCCACAACCGCAGACTGCACCAGACAAGCACGAGGGTTTGAAAACCCCCGAGAACAGCGAGGACCCCTCCCCCACTCCTGCTCCTCAGAACGAGGGCCAGTGTGGGGCCCCCCGGTGGAGCGGGTCCAGCGAGGATACCCAGGATTCAGCGGAGCTGCTTTTCCCAGACTCTGCAAGTGCTACAGACGCCCTCCTCTCCTCCATCCAGTCCATCACGGAGGATCTGCAGCAGCTGGTGGGTGAGGGGGAAGAGGAGACTGGTGCATCTGCTGCACCCCTTTCCCCTCAGTGCTCCCAGGAGCTGGACGTGAGGAAAAGGAAAAATGACTCTGTTTTCTCCCCGAGCGAGGAGGAAGGAGAGCATGGCGATGGGGACAGCTGGAACCCCTCCACCCCTCCCTCTACCCCCTTCCTTGAAAGGGACTCCGTGAACGCTTTTACTGCTGCCACCCTGATGAAGGCTCATTCAGAGGATGGCTGGCAGGAAATTGGTAAGAAGAAAAAGAAAAAGAAGAAGGTAACAGGTGAGACAGAAGAGAAATGTGTTTTGTAAAGACTGGTTCCACTTTCTTATGTAATATGGCTCTAAACATAATTTCTCTTAACACCAGAGGTATCAATGACAGAGTTAAATGTCAGTCTGTCTTTGATTACCTCCAGCAGAGAGAGGGAGATGTGTTGATGTTGCAGGAGTGTGCTTTAGCCTATCAAGAGAGGTATAAAAGCTTCGAAGATAGGTGGGATAAAGGGCCTTCTGTTTGGTCAGGGGACAATAACAACAGAGCCTCTGGCGTGGCCATTCTTTTCAAAGGATGGGCTTTCAAATTGAAAAGTATTCAGAGGGTCATAGATGGCAGGTTGCTGTGTGTGGATGTGGAATGGGGGACCGTTAACCTGCGGCTAATCAATGTGTATTGTCCTACTGACGTGGGAGGAAGGGTGGAGCTACTCAAGGCACTCTCTCCCCTATTGTTATGTAGCACAGAAGTGATAGTGGGAGGGGATTTTAATTGTATCTTAGAGCACACAGACAGGCAGTCTAGCTCTCCGATAAAATTGGATTCCAGCTCACTGGCCCTGCAAAACTTAGTTCAAGACTTTAAACTCTCAGACACATATAGATGTATATATCCCACAACAGCAGGATATACATGGTCAGGGAGGAATAGCAGCTCCAGAATTGACTATTGCTTTGTCTCAGCGAGAGTGAAAGTTGTTGGGGTCACTCTTCAGCTTGTCTTCTTCTCAGATCATCAGGCTTTAGGGTGTAGAGTGGAACTCCAGGGCGGGACTGTCTTTGGCCCAGGCCTCTGGAAACTCAACACAAAGCTGCTAGAGAACGAGGGGGTAGTATCCCGCTACAAGGAGAAACTATCACAGTGGCTGTCCTTGCAGTGTCTGTACGGGTCAGTAGGAGAGTGGTGGGAGGAGGTGAAGGTGAGGACAAAGGCCTTTTTCATGGCTGAGGGAAGGAAGGCTGCTGCCAGACGGAGAGGAGTGCTAGCCAGGAAACAGAGGCAGCTGCAGCGTCTCTACACGATGCTGCACAGTGGCCTCGATGTGCTCGAGGATATCACCCTTTTAAAAAAGGACATCCGGAGCATAGCCGAAGAAAGTAGTCGAGGAGTGCTGTTAAGAAGCAGAGTGCAGTTCTTAGAAGAAAATGAGAAGTGTACTCGCTTCTTTTTCAGGAAAGTGGTAGGCTCCAAGTCTGTCATGGAAAGTGTAGTTGATGAGGAGGGACGAGAGAGAACAGAGCCGAGTGCTATCCTCTCCTGCACCGAGGCCTTCTACTCAAGACTGTACAGCTCTACAGAGGTAAAGGATGAAGAAATTCATTTTTTCACCTCAAAGCTAGAAAACGTTTTGAGTGAAGAAGACAGGGAAGTACTAGAGAGGGATTTGACAGTAGAAGAGCTGAGACAGGCTATGGAGAGCTTACAGAAGGGGAAAACTCCGGGTGCTGACGGGCTCCCTAAAGAATTTTATTGCACCTTTTGGGATCTGCTTCAGGATCCGCTACTGCTCCTATTCGAGGAAAGCTATAAGACAGAATTGCTGCCTGACTCCTTAAGAGAAGGCACTATCTCTCTCTTGTTTAAGAAAGGAGCAAAGAATGACATAAAGAACTGGAGACCCCTCAGCCTGTTAGGCGTGGACACTAAGATCCTGTCCAAAGCCCTTTTCCTGCACCTACAAAATGTAGTGGCCTCACTGGTAGGGAAAGAACAGACTTGTGGGATAGCAGGACGCCTGATGAGCGACAACCTGGCCTTGTTGAGGGATGTCTGTCTGTACTCGGAGGATCGCTCCCTCCCTCTGTGCATTTTAGGTGTAGACCTAGAAAAGGCCTTTGACCGCCTAAACCGGCAGTACTTAACATCGATACTTGAGCACATGAAGTTTGGCCCCATCATGAGAAAGTGGATTAACCTGCTGTACACAGGTAGCAACAGCAGAGTAATGGTTAATGGCAATAGATCACGCCCCTTTGAAGTCTGTTCAGGGGTAAGGCAGGGCTGCCCATTATCCCCCTTGTTATTCGTTTTGGCTATGGAGTCCTTAGCCTGTGCCTTGCGCCAGGATCAGGCCATTAATGGGATACCAGTGCCTGGAAGTGGGGGAGGAGAGGTAAAGACATCTCTATACATGGATGACGTCACCCTGCTCCTCTCTGACAATGCTTCAATTAGCAGAGCTCTGCAGTGCTGTGATCGTTTCTCTTTGGCTTCCTCTGCAGAAATTAACAATCTAAGAGTGAGATTTTTTATCAGAACTGGAGGGAGCCAAAAGAAGGACATGATCTCAGGCTGCAAGAGAAGAGAATCAAGGTCCTGGGGGTGTATTTTGGAGAAGAGATGGGAACAGAAAATTGGCAGAACAAATTGCCAATCTTAAACAAAAAACTGATGCAATGGAAGGACCGAGACCTCACCATGACAGGGAAGGTGCTGGTCATCAAAGCTGAGCTCTTGCCTGTCTTGAATTTTCTGGCTTCTACCTTCCCAATCCCACACCATGTTGCGGCGGTGCTGAGGAGATTGATGTTTCAATTTCTATGGGGTGGGAAGCAGGAAAGACTCAGAAGGGAAATAATGTACAGGCCGCTACCCTCAGGGGGGAAGTCTGTCCCAGATATTGCTACGAAGCTGCTGTGCATTTTCCTGGCCTCTGTGCTGAGAGGCTTTGCAACAGCACCTGCAGCGCGTACCTGGACTTATTTTTCCAGGCTCTGGATAGGTAGGGAGGTGTTCAGAGTGTGGGGTGTCAGACCCAAGCTGGATGTCCCACTCTCTGACACATGCCCTGCAATTTATGGGACAGTTAAAAGTTTTCTAAGATCTCACCCAATTGGCCATATTCCCCTCCGAGATGTCAGCGTCTAAAAACTGGAAGATTTCGTTGCACCCCAGAACAATAGGCAGACCCCTGTGGGCATTTTAACATCAGCCCAAACAAGGAAGGTGTGGAAACACACATCCTCTAAGTTTCTGTGCAACATTCACAGATATTTAGCCTGGAGTGTCGTCCAACAGTGCTTACCGGTTCGAACTTTCTTGTACCGTAGGGGCCTCACCCCCAGCCCACGCTGCGTTAGGGTGGGCTGCGGCGAGGAGGAGACTGTGACCCATCTCCTGTGGTCCTGCTTTTTTGCTAAGGCCTTCTGGGCACAGTTTGAAGATTGGTTGCAAGCTCTCTCGCCCCAATTTACCCTGACCGCTGCTTTCGTCATATACGGCATCTCTCCTGTCAAACACGTCAGGAGGAAGTTTGACAGGATCTGGGCCGTGGTGAACAGTGGGAAAGACGCCCTGTGGAGAGTGAGGAACATGGGGCTGTTCAAAGGCATCGAGGTCCCAGTCAAGGCAGCAGGTAGCCTGGCCCTGTTCATCACCCTAGAGAACTATTACCTCAGAGATCTGTGGAGAGAAGGGAGGGAGGAAGCAGAAAATCTGTGGGAAATAGAGAGCATAGGTCAATATCTCAAGAAACTGTGAAAAACATTATCATGTTTAAGTAAAGAATGTGATTTGCACCAGAAAAAAAGAAATTGTTGCTATGTAACTGGTACCGTGTCAAAATGTAATGAGATGTGATCATTTATACTGTTTTAAATATGTATATTAATGTAAAGCTTTCTAAATTGTGATGTCCTGTACTTTTTTGTGAAAAGAAAATAAAGTTCTTAAAAATCGAATCGGTTCACCCAGAGCGAGGCTCGGCCATTGCACTCCGGCTGTGCTGACCCCTGCGAATTCCCCAAATGTGGGAATCTCGACTGCATAATTTCTGGTAGTGGGGGACTGCGTTCGCGCTCTCCCCTGATGTGCTTGGTCCAATAACAGATACGGAAGAGTTATGACACCACGAGCTGCGATAGGATCCCAGTTCGAAAGGAGTCGATGCCACTGCTGGTTCCCGGTTTCTTTTAGTTAGAGGTCCGGAGAAGCATTTCAAGCTGGTTACGCTACTCCTTCCGGACATTCATTCCCTTTTCAAAGTCAGTCATTTTGCTGTAGTCTGCATTATTTAGCCTGATTATCGAGGTTAGCCTTTATTTGGTCATGGGAGCCTCGGTACTGTATGCTAATTCTCAAGACAGTTTCACCCGTTTTCTGATTGCTAGGTTCTGTACCAGTGCAGACATGTCAAACAGTGAATGGCTGTACCTCTATTGTATCCGTGCTCAATGAATGAAATCAGTAATAAATGAATATATGTATAGTCATACGAAAAACAACTGGTTTATCGACTCATCTTCATTTGCAGATTTAGAGGCAGCTTCGATATTTGTTTTACAAATGGGTTTTTTTATATGGGTCACACACATGCCATAGCAACAAAACATCTCTAGAGATGAGGCTATAGATCACCTTTCCATCCTCCAGGTTTTCCTCCCAAAACCTACGGTACCAACGGCGACCCCTGCTGGCCGAGAGAGCAAAAGCTTGCAGCACCTGGTATTCCCAGGCAGTCTCCCATCCAAATACTAACCAGGCCCAACCCTGCTTAGCTTCCAAGATCAGATGAGATCGGGAACATTCAGGGTGGTGTGGCCGCAAGCAAAAGCCATGGCGCCTGACTCGCTACTTGAAGCTGTGTGTGGCTGGGGCTCCGCGCCCCCCGAGCGGGACTGAAGGATTGTTCGTGTGCAGCTCTTTGGAAAGGAGCTTCTTTCCAAATCGCATTGTGTACCTGGATGTTGGCGAGTGTGCTCCCTTGTGTTGACTTGTCCCGCACTGGAGGAGAACAAACAAACTGCTCGGAGGAGCACAAGGCAAGTCTTCACAAGACAAAAACCTCCAATGCACAGCACTCAAAACATTTCTGGGCTGTCGCGTGTTTATTTCAGCACATAAAGCGCACCAGTCCAACACGTCGGCCGGGCGCGCGGCGCCTCCGCCCTCTTGTGGCCTTGCGGCGTCAGAGCAAGAGGCTCCTTCTCGCTGCCTTTCCGCTGTGTTGCAGAGCCCTGAGAGGGAACCTGGAGCGCACACTTTGTGGGGGGCGGGAGACCGCGTTCGCGCTCTGCCCCCGATCTCTTGCGCGAGTGCTAAATCTCACGGCGCCAGCCAGCGGCCAGGAGACAAGTGCAATATCGCGGGACAGGGGGGCCTCGTCATTGATTGTTACATATGAGACGGGGATTAGGAGGAGACCCCGACTGATTGGTAGAGGGGAACACTAACACCAGAGTGACACTCGCGGCGTCTCATTTTGAGAGACGCCCTGGGATTTCTTAATGGCCAAGGAGGGTCGGGACCTCGGTTTTACGCCTCCCCCGAAGGACGGCGCCTGTTTGTGCAGCAGAGTGTCGCCATCAGGATGCTGGGGCATAAGAAAGCCACACAGACCGCAGGGTGAGCGCTCCCTACTGGTCCCAGTCACACGTCTTGCAGGAGCAGCAGCAACCTGAGCTTTTCCGGGGGGAATCTCCCATCCGGGTGCCGGCTAGGCTCACACCTGCTGGGCTGCCGTGGGTGAGCCCAGTCGAGATTCGCAGGGTGAGATTAAGTCACCGGGGAGAAACGATACAAGCGAAGGATTACTCGGCTCCCAGCACTTGAAAAGGCCAACAAATGACTCGTTCCCGCCGGAGCTGAATGTACCTGCATGTGTCGTGTCGTCTACTTCCCCCGCCCCGCTGTGTTTGCTGTATTGTCTTTGAAGCCGGCCCCCGAGACGAGACGGGCTGTTACTGTGCCCCAGTTAACACTTTACAGGTGCCATTCCCCGGCATTGTGGCCATTGTCGGTGGTCACACGCGATAAGATAAGGTGGAGGAGGGCGGGGCATGCCCAGCGCCAGACATTCAAGGAGGGGGCTGTGCGAGGTGAGGTGAGGTGCGACACGCCGGAGCCCCGACGCTGCTAATGCGGAGCACTTGTTGAACTGGCATTGAAAGAACGTGTGCGCAAGGAGCGAGCCTTCCCTGCGGCGGAGTGTGGAAACTTTCTCCCCGCGCTGCAGGAGTTGTGTGCACTGCAGCGGTGCCGAGAGAACAGCACAGAAGGCAGCAGGCTCTGGAGAGCAGGTAAGAGACAAACCTTGTGGGCAGGCGAGCAGGCCCGTTTTTTGGAAATTGCTGAAAAGGCTCCGGTGTTTGTTCGGTGTGTGACAGGTGCACGACGCGAGCTTGCGTAGCAATCTACTGGTCTGGTTTTATGCAAATGAGGCCGAATTGCGTCCCGGTACATGCTGCGAATGCACATTGGCGACTGCAGATGTGTAGGAAACGGCGCGCTCGTTTTCTCGTTTTGCCCACCCTTTTGAGTGTTAGTGTGGCGTGTGAGTGTGCGAAAGAGTGGGCCCAGCAGGAGGCGGTGGTGTGCGGGGCGAGGAGCTGGCCTACGCTGCGCGCTTTGTGCTGTGGGTGCGGGCCGCTTGCAGGGGCTTGTACAGCTCATACTTACCTGGCAGGGGAGATACCTTGATCAGCCTGTAGGTGGAGTTGTTGGATTGTTTTTCTTGTTTTGTGGAAGTAGTGTTTGTTTTGCAGTTCACGAAATGGCAACTTTTGGATCCCGCAAGAATGCTGTGCGTTTTGAGCTTTTGGATGACCTCTTCATGGATCGTATGCAGTTCAGCAGAAAAGTGTTGCAGAAGGAACTTGGCTTTGAACCTCGGCACTTGGATTTCATCTTCGCTCTCCCAGGTCAGAAAGCATTTGAGGTTGTATTTGCTACCTATCCTCTGTTTGAACAATGTGTGGATGTGTTTGAGGCAAAAAGAGGGAAAGTTCCTGCTCTTGAGAAGATCAACTTGCAGCCTTTGACACAGAGAGAGAGGAAAACCGTGCATGTTGTTATGTTCTCGGAACTGGCAAAGACGGAAGACATTCACACCTGGCTTAACCAGTACTGCACCGTCCACCATGGAACTGAGGTTAGAGATGTTGACGGTATAAAAACAGGAGCAAGGAAATTCGAGGTTCGCTTGCTACCGGACAATGTAAATGGAGGCTTAAGGCACCTGCCCTCTACAATCCGGCTGGGCGCCTGCAATGGCTATGTTTTTTATGTGGGACAACCAAAGGTGTGTCGGCGCTGTGGTGCTGTGGGACACCTGGCATCGTCCTGCACTGTGAAATGCTGCAAGACCTGTGGCAAACAGGGACATTTAGCCTCTGACTGTTCAATGCTGCCAAAGTGCAATTTATGTGGCTCGGAAGGACACGTTTTTAAGAACTGCCCTCACGCCTACGCCAATAAACTCAAAATGAGAAAGGATGAGGCAGTGCTTGTTTCAGCCAAACCGGCCCGAAAAGCCAAAGCAAACAACAAGTCAAACAAAGAACCCTTGTTGGACAAAGACTCTCAGCCTCCAGCCAGGATCAGTCCTGCTGTGGCTCCGGGGCCAGTGGAAGAGAGATCCACTACCCCCCCACAACCGCAGACTGCACCAGACAAGCACGAGGGTTTGAAAACCCCCGAGAACAGCGAGGACCCCTCCCCCACTCCTGCTCCTCAGAACGAGGGCCAGTGTGGGGCCCCCCGGTGGAGCGGGTCCAGCGAGGATACCCAGGATTCAGCGGAGCTGCTTTTCCCAGACTCTGCAAGTGCTACAGATGCCCTCCTCTCCTCCATCCAGTCCATCACGGAGGATCTGCAGCAGCTGGTGGGTGAGGGGGAAGAGGAGACTGGTGCATCGGCTGCACCCCTTTCCCCTCAGTGCTCCCAGGAGCTGGACGTAAGGAAAAGAAAAAATGACTCTGTTTTCTCCCCAAGCGAGGAGGAAGGAGAGCATGGCGATGGGGACAGCTGGAACCCCTCCACCCCTCCCTCTACCCCCTTCCTTAAAATGGACTCCGTGAACGCTTTTACTGCTGCCACCCTGATGAAGGCTCATTCAGAGGATGGCTGGCAGGAAATTGGTAAGAAGAAAAAGAAAAAGAAGAAGGTAACAGGTGAGACAGAAGAGAAATGTGTTTTGTAAAGACTGGCTCCACTTTCTTATGTAATATGGCTCTAAACATAATTTCTCTTAACACCAGAGGTATCAATGACAGAGTTAAATGCCAGTCTGTCTTTGATTACCTCCAGCAGAGAGAGGGAGATGTGTTGATGTTGCAGGAGTGTGCTTTAGCCTATCAAGAGAGGTATAAAAGCTTTGAAGATAGGTGGGATAAAGGGCTTTCTGTTTGGTCAGGGGACAATAACAACAGAGCCTCTGGCGTGGCCATTCTTTTCAAAGGATGGGCTTTCAAATTGAAAAGTATTCAGAGGGTCATAGATGGCAGGTTGCTGTGTGTGGATGTGGAATGGGGGACCGTTAACCTGCGGCTAATCAATGTGTATTGTCCTACTGACGTGGGAGGAAGGGTGGAGCTACTCAAGGCACTCTCTCCCCTATTGTTATGTAGCACAGACGTGATAGTGGGAGGGGATTTTAATTGTATCTTAGAGCACACAGACAGGCAGTCTAGCTCTCCGATAAAATTGGATTCCAGCTCACTGGCCCTGCAAAACTTAGTTCAAGACTTTAAACTCTCAGACACATATAGATGTATATACCCCACAACAGCAGGATATACATGGTCAGGGAGGAATAGCAGCTCCAGAATTGACTATTGCTTTGTCTCAGCGAGAGTGAAAGTTGTTGGGGTCACTCTTCAGCCTGTCTTCTTCTCAGATCATCAGGCTTTAGGGTGTAGAGTGGAACTCCAGGGCGGGACTGTCTTTGGCCCAGGCCTCTGGAAACTCAACACAAAGCTGCTAGAGAACGAGGGGGTAGTATCCCGCTACAAGGAGAAACTATCACAGTGGCTGTCCTTGCAGTGTCTGTACGGGTCAGTAGGAGAGTGGTGGGAGGAGGTGAAGGTGAGGACAAAGGCCTTTTTCATGGCTGAGGGAAGGAAGGCTGCTGCCAGACGGAGAGGAGTGCTAGCCAGGAAACAGAGGCAGCTGCAGCGTCTCTACACGATGCTGCACAGTGGCTTCGATGTGCTCGAGGATATCACTCTTTTAAAAAAGGACATCCGGAGCATAGCCGAAGAAAGTAGTCGAGGAGTGCTGTTAAGAAGCAGAGTGCAGTTCTTGGAAGAAAATGAGAAGTGTACTCGCTTCTTTTTCAGGAAAGTGGTAGGCTCCAAGTCTGTCATGGAAAGTGTAGTTGATGAGGAGGGACGAGAGAGAACAGAGCCGAGTGCTATCCTCTCCTGCACCGAGGCCTTCTACTCAAGACTGTACAGCTCTACAGAGGTAAAGGATGAAGAAATTCATTTTTTCACCTCAAAGCTAGAAAACGTTTTGAGTGAAGAAGATAGGGAAGTACTAGAGAGGGATTTGACAGTAGAAGAACTGAGACAGGCTATGGAGAGCTTACAGAAGGGGAAAACTCCGGGTGCTGACGGGCTCCCTAAAGAATTTTATTGCACCTTTTGGGATCTGCTTCAGGATCCGCTACTGCTCCTATTCGAGGAAAGCTATAAGACAGAATTGCTGCCTGACTCCTTAAGAGAAGGCACTATCTCTCTATTGTTTAAGAAAGGAGCAAAGAATGACATAAAGAACTGGAGACCCCTCAGCCTGTTAGGCGTGGACACTAAGATCCTGTCCAAAGCCCTTTTCCTGCGCCTACAAAATGTAGTGGCCTCACTGGTAGGGAAAGAACAGACTTGTGGGATAGCAGGACGCCTGATGAGCGACAACCTGGCCTTGTTGAGGGATGTCTGTCTGTACTCGGAGGATCGCTCCCTCCCTCTGTGCATTTTAGGTGTAGACCTAGAAAAGGCCTTTGACCGCCTAAACCGGCAGTACTTAACATCGGTACTTGAGCACATGAAGTTTGGCCCCATCATGAGAAAGTGGATTAACCTGCTGTACACAGGTAGCAACAGCAGAGTTATGGTTAATGGCAATAGATCACGCCCCTTTGAAGTCTGTTCAGGGGTGAGGCAGGGCTGCCCATTATCCCCCTTGTTATTCGTTTTGGCTATGGAGCCCTTAGCCTGTGCCTTGCGCCAGGATCAGGCCATTAATGGGATACCAGTGCCTGGAAGTGGGGGAGGAGAGGTAAAGACATCTCTATACATGGATGACGTCACCCTGCTCCTCTCTGACAATGCCTCAATTAGCAGAGCTCTGCAGTGCTGTGATCGTTTCTCTTTGGCTTCCTCTGCAAAAATTAACAAATCTAAGAGTGAGATTTTTTATCAGAACTGGAGGGAACCAAAAGAAGGACATGATCTCAGGCTGCAAGAGAAGAGAATTAAGGTCCTGGGGGTGTATTTTGGAGAAGAGATGGGAACAGTAAATTGGCAGAACAAATTGCCAATCTTAAACAAAAAACTGATGCAATGGAAGGACCGAGACCTCACCATGACAGGGAAGGTGCTGGTCATCAAAGCTGAGCTCTTGCCTGTCTTGAATTTTCTGGCTTCTACCTTCCCAATCCCACACCGTGTTGCGGCGGTGCTGAGGAGATTGATGTTTCAATTTCTATGGGGTGGGAAGCAGGAAAGACTCAGAAGGGAAATAATGTACAGGCCGCTACCCTCAGGGGGGAAGTCTGTCCCAGATATTGCTACGAAGCTGCTGTGCATTTTCCTGGCCTCTGTGCTGAGAGGCTTTGCAACAGCACCTGCAGCGCGTACCTGGACTTATTTTTCCAGGCTCTGGATAGGTAGGGAGGTGTTCAGAGTGTGGGGTGTCAGACCCCAGCTGGATGTCCCACTCTCTGACACATGCCCTGCAATTTATGGGACAGTTAAAAGTTTTCTAAGATCTCACCCAATTGGCCATATTCCCCTCCGAGATGTCAGCGTCCAAAAACTGGAAGATTTCGTTGCACCCCAGAACAATAGGCAGACCCCTGTGGGCATTTTAACATCAGCCCAAACAAGGAAGGTGTGGAAACACACATCCGCTAAGTTTCTGTGCAACATTCACAGAGATTTAGCCTGGAGTGTCGTCCACCAGTGCTTACCGGTACGAACTTTCTTGTACCGTAGGGGCCTCACCCCCAGCCCTCGCTGCGTTAGGGTGGGCTGCGGCGAGGAGGAGACTGTGACCCATCTCCTGTGGTCCTGCTTTTTTGCTAAGGCCTTCTGGGCACAGTTTGAAGATTGGTTGCAAGCTCTCTCGCCCCAATTTACCCTGACCGCTGCTTTCGTCATATACGGCATCTCTCCTGTCAAACTTCCTCCTGACGTGTTTGACAGGATCTGGGCCGTGGTGAACAGTGGGAAAGACGCCCTGTGGAGAGTGAGGAACATGGGGCTGTTCAAAGGCATCGAGGTCCCAGTCAAGGCAGCAGGTAGCCTGGCCCTGTTCATCACCCGAGAGAACTATTACCTCAGAGATCTGTGGAGAGAAGGGAGGGAGGAAGCAGAAAATCTGTGGGAAATAGAGAGCATAGGTCAATATCTCAAGAAACTGTGAAAAACATTATCATGTTTAAGTAAAGAATGTGATTTGCACCAGAAAAAAAGAAATTGTTGCTATGTAACTGGTATCGTGTCAAATGTAATGAGATGTGATCATATATACTGTTTTAAGTATGTATATTAATGTAAAGCTTTCTAAATTGTGATGCCCTGTACTTTTTTGTGAAAAGAAAATAAAGTTCTTAAAAATCGAAATCGGTTCACCCAGAGCGAGGCTCGGCCATTGCACTCCGGCTGTGCTGACTCCTGCGAATTCCCCAAATGTGGGAATCTCGACTGCATAATTTCTGGTAGTGGGGGACTGCTTTCGCGCTCTCCCCTGATGTGCATGGTCCAATATCAGATACGGAAGAGTTATGACACCACGAGCTGCGATCGGATCACAGTTCGAAAGGAGTCGATGCCACTGCTGGTTCCCGGTTTCTTTTAGTTAGAGGTCCGGAGAAGCATTTCAAGCTGGTTACGCTACTCCTTCCGGACATTCATTTCCTTTTCAAAGTCAGTCATTTTGCTGTAGTCTGCATTATTTAGGCTGATTATCGAGGTTAGCCTTTATTTGGTCATGGGAGCCTCGGTACTGTATGCTAATTCTCAAGACAGTTTCACCCGTTTTCTGATTGCTAGGTTCTGTACCAGTGCAGACATGTCAAACAGTGAATGGCTGTACCTCTATTGTATCCGTGCTCAATGAATGAAATCAGTAATAAATGAATATATGTATAGTTATGCGAAAAACAAGTGGTTTATCGACTCATCTTCATTTGCAGATTTAGAGGCAGCTTCGATATTCGTTTTACAAATGGGTTTTTTTTATATGGGTCACACACATGCCATAGCAACAAAACATCTCTAGAGATGAGGCTATAGATCACCTTTCCATCCTCCAGGTTTTCCTCCCAAAACCTACGGTACCAACTGCGACCCCTGCTGGCCGAGAGAGCAAAAGCTTGCAGCACCTGGTATTCCCAGGCAGTCTCCCATCCAAGTACTAACCAGGCCCAACCCTGCTTAGCTTCCAAGATCAGACAAGATCGGGCACATTCAGGGTGGTGTGGCCGCAAGCGAAAGCCATGGCGCCTGACTCGCTACTTGAAGCTGTGTGTGGCTGGGGCTCCGCGCCCCCCGAGCGGGACTGAAGGATCGTTCGTGTGCAGCTCTTTGGAAAGGAGTTTCTTTCCAAATCGCATTGTGTACCTGGATGTTGGCGAATGTGCTCCCTTGTGTTGACTTGTCCCGCACTGGAGGAGAACAAACAAACTGCTCAGAGGAGCACAAGGCAAGTCTTCACAAGACAAAAACCTCCAATGCACAGCACTCAAAACATTTCTGGGCTGTCGCGTGTTTATTTCAGCACATAAAGCGCACCAGTCCAACACGTCGGCCGGGCGCGCGGCACCTGCGCCCACTTGTGGCCTTGCGGCGTCAGAGCAAGAGGCTCCTTCTCGCTGCCTTTCCGCTGTGTTGCAGAGCCCTGAGAGGGAACCTGGAGCGCACACTTTGTGGGGGGTGGGAGACCGCGTTCGCGCTCTGCCCCTGATCTCTTGCGCGAGTGCTAAATCTCACGGCGCCAGCCAGCGGCCAGCAGACAAGTGCAATATCGCGGGACAGGGGGGCCTTCGTCATTGATTGTTACATATGAGACGGGGATTAGGAGGAGACCCCGACTGATTGGTAAAGGGGAACACTAACACCAGAGTGACACCCGCGGCGTCTCATTTTGAGAGACGCCCTGGGATTTCTTAATGGCCAAGGAGGGTCGGGACCTCGGTTTTACGCCTCCCCCGAAGGACGGCGCCTGTTTGTGCAGCAGAGTGTCGCCATCAGGATGCTGGGGCATAAGAAAGCCACACAGACCGCAGGGTGAGCGCTCCCTACTGGTCCCTGTCACACGTCTTGCAGGAGCAGCAGCAACCTGAGCTTTTCCGGGGGGAATCTCCCATCCGGGTGCCGGCTAGGCTCACACCTGCTGGGCTGCCGTGGGTGAGCCCAGTCGAGAGTCGCAGGGTGAGATCTAGTCACCGGGGAGAAACGATACAAGCGAAGGATTACTCGGCTCCCAGCACTTGAAAAGGCCGACAAATGACTCGTTCCCGCCGGAGCTGAATGTACCTGCATGTGTCGTGTCGTCTACTTCCCCCGCCCCGCTATGTTTGCTGTATTGTCTTTGAAGCCGGCCCCCGAGATGAGACGGGCTGTTCCTGTGCTCCAATTAACACTTTAGAGGTGCCGTTCCCCGGCATTGTGGCCATTGTCGGTGGTCACACGCGATAAGATAAGGTGGAGGAGGGCGGGGCATGCCCAGCGCCAGACATTCAAGGAGGGGGCTGTGCGAGGTGAGGTGAGGTGCGACACGCCGGAGCCCCGACGCTGCTAATGCGGAGCACTTGTTGAACTGGCATTGAAAGGACGTGTGCGCACGGAGCGAGCCTTCCCTGCGGCGGAGCGTGGAAACTTTCTCCCCGCGCTGCAGGAGTTGTGTGCGCTGCAGCGGTGCCGAGTGAACAGCACAGAAGGCAGCAGGCTCTGGAGAGCGGGTAAGAGACAAACCTTGTGGGCAGGCGAGCAGGCCCGTTTTTTGGAAATTGCTGAAAAGGCTCCGGTGTTTGTTCGGTGAGTGGCAGCCGCACGACGCGAGCTTGCGTAGCGATCTGCCGGTCTGGTGTTATGCAAATGAGGCCGAATTGCGTCCCGGGACATGCTGCGAATGCGCATTGGCGACTGCAGATGTGTAGGAAACGGCGCGCTCGTTTTCTCGTTTTGCCCACCCTTTTGAGTGTTAGTGTGGCGTGTGAGCGTGCGAAAGAGTGGGCCCAGCAGGAGGCGGTGGTGTGCGGGGCGAGGAGCTGGCCTAGGCTGCGCGCTTTGTGCTGTGGGTGCGGGCCGCTTGCAGGGGCTTGTACAGTTCATACTTACCTGGCAGGGGAGATACCTTGATCAGCCTGTAGGTGGAGTTGTTGGATTGTTTTCTTGTTTTGTGGAAGCAGTGTTTGTTTAGCAGTTTACGAAATGGCAACTTTTGGATCCCGCAAGAATGCTGTGCGTTTTGAGCTTTTGGATGACCTCTTCATGGATCGTATGCACTTCAGCAGAAAAGTGTTGCAGAAGGAACTTGGCTTTGAACCTCGGCACTTTGATTTCATCTTCGCTCTCCCAGGTCAGAAAGCATTTGAGGTTGTATTTGCTACCTATCCTCTGTTTGAACAATGTGTGGATGTGTTTGAGGCAAAAAGAGGGAAAGTTCCTGCTCTTGAGAAGATCAACTTGCAGCCTTTGACACAGAGAGAGAGGAAAACCGTGCATGTTGTTATGTTCTCGGAACTGGCAAAGACGGAGGACATTCACACCTGGCTTAACCAGTACTGCACCGTCCACCATGGAACTGAGGTTAGAGATGTTGACGGTATAAAAACAGGAGCAAGGAAATTCGAGGTTCGCTTGCTACCGGACAATGTAAATGGAGGCTTAAGGCACCTGCCCTCTACAATCCGGCTGGGCGCCTGCAATGGCTATGTTTTTTATGTGGGACAACCAAAGGTGTGTCGGCGCTGTGGTGCTGTGGGACACCTGGCATCGTCCTGCACTGTGAAATGCTGCAAGACCTGTAGCAAACAGGGACATTTAGCCTCTGACTGTTCAATGCTGCCAAAGTGCAATTTATGTGGCTCGGAAGGACACGTTTTTAAGAACTGCCCTCACGCCTACGCCAATAAACTCAAAATGAGAAAGGATGAGGCAGTGCTTGTTTCAGCCAAACCGGCCCGAAAAGCCAAAGCAAACAACAAGTCAAACAAAGAACCCTTGTTGGACAAAGACTCTCAGCCTCCAGCCAGGATCAGTCCTGCTGTGGCTCCGGGGCCGGTGGAAGAAAGATCCACTACGCCCCCACAACCGCAGACTGCACCAGACAAGCACGAGGGTTTGAAAACCCCCGAGAACAGCGAGGACCCCTCCCCCACTCCTGCTCCTCAGAACGAGGGCCAGTGTGGGGCCCCCCGGTGGAGCGGGTCCAGCGAGGATAACCAGGATTCAGCGGAGCTGCTTTTCCCAGACTCTGCAAGTGCTACAGATGCCCTCCTCTCCTCCATCCAGTCCATCACGGAGGATCTGCAGCAGCTGGTGGGTGAGGGGGAAGAGGAGACTGGTGCATCGGCTGCACCCCTTTCCCCTCAGTGCTCCCAGGAGCTGGACGTGAGGAAAAGGAAAAATGACTCTGTTTTCTCCCCGAGCGAGGAGGAAGGAGAGCATGGCGATGGGGACAGCTGGAACCCCTCCACCCCTCCCTCTAGCCCCTTCCTTGAAATGGACTCTGTGAACGCTTTTACTGCTGCCACCCTGATGAAGGCTCATTCAGAGGATGGCTGGCAGGAAATTGGTAAGAAGAAAAAGAAAAAGAAGAAGGTAACAGGTGAGACAGAAGAGAAATGTGTTTTGTAAAGACTGGTTCCACTTTCTTATGTAATATGGCTCTAAACATAATTTCTCTTAACACCAGAGGTATCAATGACAGAGTTAAATGTCAGTCTGTCTTTGATTACCTCCAGCAGAGAGAGGGAGATGTGTTGATGTTGCAGGAGTGTGCTTTAGCCTATCAAGAGAGGTATAAAAGCTTCGAAGATAGGTGGGATAAAGGGCCTTCTGTTTGGTCAGGGGACAATAACAACAGAGCCTCTGGCGTGGCCATTCTTTTCAAAGGATGGGCTTTCAAATTGAAAAGTATTCAGAGGGTCATAGATGGCAGGTTGCTGTGTGTGGATGTGGAATGGGGGACCGTTAACCTGCGGCTAATCAATGTGTATTGTCCTACTGACGTGGGAGGAAGGGTGGAGCTACTCAAGGCACTCTCTCCCCTATTGTTATGTAGCACAGACGTGATAGTGGGAGGGGATTTTAATTGTATCTTAGAGCACACAGACAGGCAGTCTAGCTCTCCGATAAAATTGGATTCCAGCTCACTGGCCCTGCAAAACTTAGTTCAAGACTTTAAACTCTCAGACACATATAGATGTATATATCCCACAACAGCAGGATATACATGGTCAGGGAGGAATAGCAGCTCCAGAATTGACTATTGCTTTGTCTCAGCGAGAGTGAAAGTTGTTGGGGTCACTCTTCAGCCTGTCTTCTTCTCAGATCATCAGGCTTTAGGGTGTAGAGTGGAACTCCAGGGCGGGACTGTCTTTGGCCCAGGCCTCTGGAAACTCAACACAAAGCTGCTAGAGAACGAGGGGGTAGTATCCCGCTACAAGGAGAAACTATCACAGTGGCTGCCCTTGCAGTGTCTGTACGGGTCAGTAGGAGAGTGGTGGGAGGAGGTGAAGGTGAGGACAAAGGCCTTTTTCATGGCTGAGGGAAGGAAGGCTGCTGCCAGACGGAGAGGAGTGCTAGCCAGGAAACAGAGGCAGCTGCAGCGTCTCTACACGATGCTGCACAGTGGCTTCGATGTGCTCGAGGATATCACCCTTTTAAAAAAGGACATCCGGAGCATAGCCGAAGAAAGTAGTCGAGGAGTGCTGTTAAGAAGCAGAGTGCAGTTCTTGGAAGAAAATGAGAAGTGTACTCGCTTCTTTTTCAGGAAAGTGGTAGGCTCCAAGTCTGTCATGGAAAGTGTAGTTGATGAGGAGGGACGAGAGAGAACAGAGCCGAGTGCTATCCTCTCCTGCACCGAGGCCTTCTACTCAAGACTGTACAGCTCTACAGAGGTAAAGGATGAAGAAATTCATTTTTTCACCTCAAAGCTAGAAAACGTTTTGAGTGAAGAAGATAGGGAAGTACTTGAGAGGGATTTGACAGTAGAAGAGCTGAGACAGGCTATGGAGAGCTTACAGAAGGGGAAAACTCCGGGTGCTGACGGGCTCCCTAAAGAATTTTATTGCACCTTTTGGGATCTGCTTCAGGATCCGCTACTGCTCCTATTCGAGGAAAGCTATAAGACAGAATTGCTGCCTGACTCCTTAAGAGAAGGCACTATCTCTCTCTTGTTTAAGAAAGGAGCAAAGAATGACATAAAGAACTGGAGACCCCTCAGCCTGTTAGGCGTGGACACTAAGATCCTGTCCAAAGCCCTTTTCCTGCGCCTACAAAATGTAGTGGCCTCACTGGTAGGGAAAGAACAGACTTGTGGGATAGCAGGACGCCTGATGAGCGACAACCTGGCCTTGTTGAGGGATGTCTGTCTGTACTCGGAGGATCGCTCCCTCCCTCTCTGCATTTTAGGTGTAGACCTAGAAAAGGCCTTTGACCGCCTAAACCGGCAGTACTTGACATCGGTACTTGAGCACATGAAGTTTGGCCCCATCATGAGAAAGTGGATTAACCTGCTGTACACAGGTAGCAACAGCAGAGTAATGGTTAATGGCAATAGATCACGCCCCTTTGAAGTCTGTTCAGGGGTGAGGCAGGGCTGCCCATTATCCCCCTTGTTATTCGTTTTGGCTATGGAGCCCTTAGCCTGTGCCTTGCGCCAGGATCAGGCCATTAATGGGATACCAGTGCCTGGAAGTGGGGGAGGAGAGGTAAAGACATCTCTATACATGGATGACGTCACCCTGCTCCTCTCTGACAATGCCTCAATTAGCAGAGCTCTGCAGTGCTGTGATCGTTTCTCTTTGGCTTCCTCTGCAAAAATTAACAAATCTAAGAGTGAGATTTTTTATCAGAACTGGAGGGAGCCAAAAGAAGGACATGATCTCAGGCTGCAAGAGAAGAGAATTAAGGTCCTGGGGGTGTATTTTGGAGAAGAGATGGGAACAGTAAATTGGCAGAACAAATTGCCAATCTTAAACAAAAAACTGATGCAATGGAAGGACCGAGACCTCACCATGACAGGGAAGGTGCTGGTCATCAAAGCTGAGCTCTTGCCTGTCTTGAATTTTCTGGCTTCTACCTTCCCAATCCCACACCGTGTTGCGGCGGTGCTGAGGAGATTGATGTTTCAATTTCTATGGGGTGGGAAGCAGGAAAGACTCAGAAGGGAAATAATGTACAGGCCGCTACCCTCAGGGGGGAAGTCTGTCCCAGATATTGCTACGAAGCTGCTGTGCATTTTCCTGGCCTCTGTGCTGAGAGGCTTTGCAACAGCACCTGCAGCGCGTACCTGGACTTATTTTTCCAGGCTCTGGATAGGTAGGGAGGTGTTCAGAGTGTGGGGTGTCAGACCCAAGCTGGATGTCCCACTCTCTGACACATGCCCTGCAATTTATGGGACAGTTAAAAGTTTTCTAAGATCTCACCCAATTGGCCATATTCCCCTCCGAGATGTCAGCGTCCAAAAACTGGAAGATTTCGTTGCACCCCAGAACAATAGGCAGACCCCTGTGGGCATTTTAACATCAGCCCAAACAAGGAAGGTGTGGAAACACACATCCTCTAAGTTTCTGTGCAACATTCACAGAGATTTAGCCTGGAGTGTCGTCCACCAGTGCTTACCGGTACGAACTTTCTTGTACCGTAGGGGCCTCACCCCCAGCCCTCGCTGCGTTAGGGTGGGCTGCGGCGAGGAGGAGACTGTGACCCATCTCCTGTGGTCCTGCTTTTTTGCTAAGGCCTTCTGGGCACAGTTTGAAGATTGGTTGCAAGTTTTCTCGCCCCAATTTACCCTGACCGCTGCTTTCGTCATATACGGCATCTCTCCTGTCAAACTTCCTCCTGACGTGTTTGACAGGATCTGGGCCGTGGTGAACAGTGGGAAAGACGCCCTGTGGAGAGTGAAGAACATGGGGCTGTTCAAAGGCATCGAGGTCCCAGTCAAGGCAGCAGGTAGCCTGGCCCTTTTCATCACCCGAGAGAACTATTACCTCAGAGATCTGTGGAGAGAAGGGAGGGAGGAAGCAGAAAATCTGTGGGAAATAGAGAGCATAGGTCAATATCTCAAGAAACTGTGAAAAACATTATGATGTTTAAGTAAAGAATGTGATTTGCACCAGAAAAAAAGAAATTGTTGCTATGTAACTGGTACCGTGTCAAAATGTAATGAGATGTGATCATATATACTGTTTTAAGTATGTATATTAATGTAAAGCGTTCTAAATTGTGATGTCCTGTACTTTTTTGTGAAAAGAAAATAAAGTTCTTAAAAATTGAAAAAGGATACCTTGATCAGCCTGTAGGTGGAGTTGTTGGATTGTTTTCTTGTTTTGTGGAAGCAGTGTTTGTTTTGCAGTTTACGAAATGGCAACTTTTGGGTCCCGCAAGAATGCTGTGCGTTTTGAGCTTTTGGATGATCTCTTCATGGATCGTATGCAGTTCAGCAGAAAAGTGTTGCAGAAGGAACTTGGCTTTGAACCTCGGCACTTGGATTTCATCTTCGCTCTCCCAGGTCAGAAAGCGTTTGAGATTGTATTTGCTTCCTATCCTCTGTTTGAACAATGTGTGGATGTGTTTGAGGCAAAAAGAGGGAAAGTTCCTGCTCTTGAGAAGATCAACTTGCAGCCTTTGACACAGAGAGAGAGGAAAACCGTGCATGTTGTTATGTTCTCGGAACTGGCAAAGACGGAGGACATTCACACCTGGCTTAACCAGTACTGCACCGTCCACCATGGAACTGAGGTTAGAGATGTTGACGGTATAAAAACAGGAGCAAGGAAATTCGAGGTTCGCTTGCTACCGGACAATGTAAATGGAGGCTTAAGGCACCTGCCCTCTACAATCCGGCTGGGCGCCTGCAATGGCTATGTTTTTTATGTGGGACAACCAAAGGTGTGTCGGCGCTGTGGTGCTGTGGGA
The DNA here is from genome assembly GCF_055471065.1 of Atractosteus spatula. Lineage (NCBI taxonomy): Eukaryota > Metazoa > Chordata > Actinopteri > Semionotiformes > Lepisosteidae > Atractosteus > Atractosteus spatula. The sequence goes on along the minus strand of NC_142715.1, from coordinate 22,911,658 downwards.
CACCTGGCATCGTCCTGCACTGTGAAATGCTGCAAGACCTGTGGCAAACAGGGACATTTAGCCTCTGACTGTTCAATGCTGCCAAAGTGCAATTTATGTGGCTCGGAAGGACACGTTTTTAAGAACTGCCCTCACGCCTACGCCAATAAACTCAAAATGAGAAAGGATGAGGCAGTGCTTGTTTCAGCCAAACCGGCCCGAAAAGCCAAAGCAAACAACAAGTCAAACAAAGAACCCTTGTTGGACAAAGACTCTCAGCCTCCAGCCAGGATCAGTCCTGCTGTGGCTCCGGGGCCGGTGGAAGAGAGATCCACTACGCCCCCACAACCGCAGACTGCACCAGACAAGCACGAGGGTTTGAAAACCCCCGAGAACAGCGAGGACCCCTCCCCCACTCCTGCTCCTCAGAACGAGGGCCAGTGTGGGGCCCCCCGGTGGAGCGGGTCCAGCGAGGATACCCAGGATTCAGCGGAGCTGCTTTTCCCAGACTCTGCAAGTGCTACAGACGCCCTCCTCTCCTCCATCCAGTCCATCACGGAGGATCTGCAGCAGCTGGTGGGTGAGGGGGAAGAGGAGACTGGTGCATCGGCTGCACCCCTTTCCCCTCAGTGCTCCCAGGAGCTGGACGTGAGGAAAAGGAAAAATGACTCTGTTTTCTCCCCGAGCGAGGAGGAAGGAGAGCATGGTGATGGGGACAGCTGGAACCCCTCCACCCCTCCCTCTACCCCCTTCCTTGAAACGGACTCTGTGAACGCTTTTACTGCTGCCACCCTGATGAAGGCTCTTTCAGAGGATGGCTGGCAGGAAATTGGTAAGAAGAAAAAGAAAAAGAAGAAGGTAATAGGTGAGACAGAAGAGAAATGTGTTTTGTAAAGACTGGTTCCACTTTCTTATGTAATATGGCTCTAAACATAATTTCTCTTAACACCAGAGGTATCAATGACAGAGTTAAATGTCAGTCTGTCTTTGATTACCTCCAGCAGAGAGAGGGAGATGTGTTGATGTTGCAGGAGTGTGCTTTAGCCTATCAAGAGAGGTATAAAAGCTTTGAAGATAGGTGGGATAAAGGGCTTTCTGTTTGGTCAGGGGACAATAACAACAGAGCCTCTGGCGTGGCCATTCTTTTCAAAGGATGGGCTTTCAAATTGAAAAGTATTCAGAGGGTCATAGATGGCAGGTTGCTGTGTGTGGATGTGGAATGGGGGACCGTTAACCTGCGGCTAATCAATGTGTATTGTCCTACTGACGTGGGAGGAAGGGTGGAGCTACTCAAGGCACTCTCTCCCCTATTGTTATGTAGCACAGACGTGATAGTGGGAGGGGATTTTAATTGTATCTTAGAGCACACAGACAGGCAGTCTAGCTCTCCGATAAAATTGGATTCCAGCTCACTGGCCCTGCAAAACTTAGTTCAAGACTTTAAACTCTCAGACACATATAGATGTATATATCCCACAACAGCAGGATATACATGGTCAGGGAGGAATAGCAGCTCCAGAATTGACTATTGCTTTGTCTCAGCGAGAGTGAAAGTTGTTGGGGTCACTCTTCAGCCTGTCTTCTTCTCAGATCATCAGGCTTTAGGGTGTAGAGTGGAACTCCAGGGCGGGACTGTCTTTGGCCCAGGCCTCTGGAAACTCAACACAAAGCTGCTAGAGAACGAGGGGGTAGTATCCCGCTACAAGGAGAAACTATCACAGTGGCTGTCCTTGCAGTGTCTGTACGGGTCAGTAGGAGAGTGGTGGGAGGAGGTGAAGGTGAGGACAAAGGCCTTTTTCATGGCTGAGGGAAGGAAGGCTGCTGCCAGACGGAGAGGAGTGCTAGCCAGGAAACAGAGGCAGCTGCAGCGCCTCTACACGATGCTGCACAGTGGCTTCGATGTGCTCGAGGATATCACCCTTTTAAAAAAGGACATCCGGAGCATAGCCGAAGAAAGTAGTCGAGGAGTGCTGTTAAGAAGCAGAGTGCAGTTCTTAGAAGAAAATGAGAAGTGCACTCGCTTCTTTTTCAGGAAAGTGGTAGGCTCCAAGTCTGTCATGGAAAGTGTAGTTGATGAGGAGGGACGAGAGAGAACAGAGCCGAGTGCTATCCTCTCCTGCACCGAGGCCTTCTACTCAAGACTGTACAGCTCTACAGAGGTAAAGGATGAAGAAATTCTTTTTTTCACCTCAAAGCTAGAAAACGTTTTGAGCGAAGAAGATAGGGAAGTACTAGAGAGGGATTTGACAGTAGAAGAGCTGAGACAGGCTATGGAGAGCTTACAGAAGGGAAAAACTCCGGGTGCTGACGGGCTCCCTAAAGAATTTTATTGCACCTTTTGGGACCTGCTTCAGGATCCGCTACTGCTCCTATTCGAGGAAAGCTATAAGACAGAATTGCTGCCTGACTCCTTAAGAGAAGGCACTATCTCTCTCTTGTTTAAGAAAGGAGCAAAGAATGACATAAAGAACTGGAGACCCCTCAGCCTGTTAGGCGTGGACACTAAGATCCTGTCCAAAGCCCTTTTCCTGCGCCTACAAAATGTAGTGGCCTCACTGGTAGGGAAAGAACAGACTTGTGGGATAGCAGGACGCCTGATGAGCGACAACCTGGCCTTGTTGAGGGATGTCTGTCTGTACTCGGAGGATCGCTCCCTCCCTCTGTGCATTTTAGGTGTAGACCTAGAAAAGGCCTTTGACCGCCTAAACCGGCAGTACTTAACATCGGTACTTGAGCACATGAAGTTTGGCCCCATCATGAGAAAGTGGATTAACCTGCTGTACACAGGTAGCAACAGCAGTGTAATGGTTAATGGCAATAGATCACGCCCCTTTGAAGTCTGTTCAGGGGTGAGGCAGGGCTGCCCATTATCCCCCTTGTTATTTGTTTTGGCTATGGAGCCCTTAACCTGTGCCTTGCGCCAGGATCAGGCCATTAATGGGATACCAGTGCCTGGAAGTGGGGGAGGAGAGGTAAAGACGTCTCTATACATGGATGACGTCACCCTGCTCCTCTCTGACAATGCCTCAATTAGCAGAGCTCTGCAGTGCTGTGATCGTTTCTCTTTGGCTTCCTCTGCAAAAATTAACAAATCTAAGAGTGAGATTTTTTATCAGAACTGGAGGGAACCAAAAGAAGGACATGATCTCAGGCTGCAAGAGAAGAGAATTAAGGTCCTGGGGGTGTATTTTGGAGAAGAGATGGGAACAGTAAATTGGCAGAACAAATTGCCAATCTTAAACAAAAAACTGATGCAATGGAAGGACCGAGACCTCACCATGACAGGGAAGGTGCTGGTCATCAAAGCTGAGCTCTTGCCTATCTTGAATTTTCTGGCTTCTACCTTCCCAATCCCACACCGTGTTGCGGCGGTGCTGAGGAGATTGATGTTTCAATTTCTATGGGGTGGGAAGCAGGAAAGACTCAGAAGGGAAATAATGTACAGGCCGCTACCCTCAGGGGGGAAGTCTGTCCCAGATATTGCTACGAAGCTGCTGTGCATTTTCCTGGCCTCTGTGCTGAGAGGCTTTGCAACAGCACCTGCAGCGCGTACCTGGACTTATTTTTCCAGGCTCTGGATAGGTAGGGAGGTGTTCAGAGTGTGGGGTGTCAGACCCAAGCTGGATGTCCCACTCTCTGACACATGCCCTGCAATTTATGGGACAGTTAAAAGTTTTCTAAGATCTCACCCAATTGGCCATATTCCCCTCCGAGATGTCAGCGTCCAAAAACTGGAAGATTTTGTTGCACCCCAGAACAATAGGCAGACCCCTGTGGGCATTTTAACATCAGCCCAAACAAGGAAGGTGTGGAAACACACATCCTCTAAGTTTCTGTGCAACATTCACAGAGATTTAGCCTGGAGTGTCGTCCACCAGTGCTTACCGGTACGAACTTTCTTGTACCGTAGGGGCCTCACCCCCAGCCCTCGCTGCGTTAGGGTGGGCTGCGGCGAGGAGGAGACTGTGACCCATCTCCTGTGGTCCTGCTTTTTTGCTAAGGCCTTCTGGGCACAGTTTGAAGATTGGTTGCAAGCTCTCTCGCCCCAATTTACCCTGACCGCTGCTTTCGTCATATACGGCATCTCTCCTGTCAAACTTCCTCCTGACGTGTTTGACAGGATCTGGGCCGTGGTGAACAGTGGGAAAGACGCCCTGTGGAGAGCGAGGAACATGGGGCTGTTCAAAGGCATCGAGGTCCCAGTCAAGGCAGCAGGTAGCCTGGCCCTGTTCATCACCCGAGAGAACTATTACCTCAGAGATCTGTGGAGAGAAGGGAGGGAGGAAGCAGAAAATCTGTGGGAAATAGAGAGCATAGGTCAATATCTCAAGAAACTGTGAAAAACATTATCATGTTTAAGTAAAGAATGTGATTTGCACCAGAAAAAAAGAAATTGTTGCTATGTAACTGGTACCGTGTCAAATGTAATGAGATGTGATCATATATACTGTTTTAAGTATGTATATTAATGTAAAGCTTTCTAAATTGTGATGCCCTGTACTTTTTTGTGAAAAGAAAATAAAGTTCTTAAAAATCGAAATCGGTGCATTGCCAACCACGACCGGTAGGGCAGAGGCTTTGGAGGCGACCTGGGCTCCTGCAGCTGGGTGGCCACGCACTCTGTTTTCTCTTCATCTCGTACAAATCTTTCGCCTTTTACTAAAGAATTCCGTGGAGAGGAGCATGAATGAGTTCCATGCAATTCTTGTGCTTCCCTGCCTTCGGGTGGGGCGCAGCTTGGCTGGTCAAAGAGAGAAAACAATCGCTGGCAATCGCTCTTGTTACTGCGGTTGTGGCCATCTGTCCCGTGAGTCCTGGATCTCTGGCCTTCTGATTCCCGCTCTTTTCACTGGCGGGCGGGATGTGTCTGGCCGCCGGGGATCTTTGGAACTCGATTTGCATAGCGGCTTCCCAGAGTGCGTCGTTTCCGTACAGTGTGGCCGGTTGTTTTCCGAGTCATCGCGTCGCCGCAGCACGGATTGGGCACGCCCGCAAGCCGAGAGCCGCAGGCGATGAGCCCGGAGCTGAACGGGCCACACCGGCTCGTTTGTGAGGCCAGGTGCATTGCCAACCACGACCGGTAGGGCAGAGGCTTTGGAGGCGGCCTGGGCTCCTGCAGCTGGGTGGCCACGCACGCTGGTTTCTCTTCATCTCGTACAAATCTTTCGCCTTTTACTAAAGATTTCCGTGGAGAGGAGCATGAATGAGTTCCATGCAATTTTTGTGCTTCCCTGCCTTTGGGTGGGGCACAGCTGGGCTGGTCAAAGAGAGAAAACAATCGCTCTTGTTACTGCGGTTGTGGCCATCTGTCCCGTGAGTCCTGGATCTCCGGCCTTCTGATTCCTACTCTTTTCACTGGCGGGCGGGATGTGTCTGGCCGCCGGGGATCTTGGGAACTCACGGGACAGATGGCCACAACCGCAGTAACAAGAGCGATTGTTTTCTCTCTTTGACCAGCCCAGCTGCGCCCCACCCGAAAGCAGGGAAGCACAAAAATTGCATGGAACTCATTCATGCTCCTCTCCACGGAAATCTTTAGTAAAAAGCGAAAGATTGGTACGAGATGAAGAGAAACCAGAGTGCGTAGCCACCCAGCTGCAGGAGCCCAAAGCCTCTGCCCTACCGGTCGTGGTTGGCAATGCACCTGGCCTCACAAACGAGCCGGTGTGGCCCGTTCAGCTCCGGGCTCATCGCCTGCGGCTCTCGGCTTGCGGGCGTGCCCAATCCGTGCTGCGGCGACGCGATGACTCGGAAAACAACCGGCCACACTGTACGGAAACTACGCACTCTGGGAAGCCGCTATGCAAATCGAGTTCCCAAGATCCCCGGCGGCCGGACACATCCCGCCCGCCAGTGAAAAGAGTAGGAAACAGAAGGAATCAGAAGATCCAGGACTCACGGGACAGATGGCCACAACCGCAGTAACAAGAGAGATTGCCAGCGATTGTTTTTTCTCTTTGACCAGCCCAGCTGCGCCCCACCCGAAGGCAGGGAAGCACAAAAATTGCATGGAACTCATTCATGCTCTTCTCCACGGAAATCTTTAGTAAAAGGCGAAAGATTTGTACGAGATGAAGAGAAACCAGAGTGCGTGGCCACCCAGCTGCAGGAGGCCAGGCTGCCTCCAAAGCCTCTGCCCTACCGGTCGTGGTTGGCATTGCACCTGGCCTCACAAACGAGCCGGTGTGGCCCGTTCAGCTCCGGGCTCATCGCCTGCGGCTCTCGGCTTGCGGGCGTGCCCAATCCGTGCTGCGGCGACGCGATGACTCGGAAAACAACCGGCCACACTGTACGGAAACGACGCACTCTGGGAAGCCGCTATGCAAATCGAATTCCCAAGATCCCCGGCGACCAGACACATCCCGCCCGCCAGTGAAAAGAGCGGGAATCAGAAGGCCAGAGATCCAGGACTCACGGGACAGATGGCCACAACCGCAGTAACAAGAGCGATTGCCAGCGATTGTTTTCTTTCTTTGACCAGCCCAGCTGCGCCCCACCCAAAGGCAGGGTAGCATAAAAATTGCATGGAACTCATTCATGCTCCTCTCCACGGAAATCTTTAGTAAAAGGCGAAAGATTTGTACGAGATGACGAAAAACCAGAGTGCGTGGCCACCCAGCTGCAGGAGCCCAGGCCGCCTCCAAAGCCTCTGCCCTACCGGTCGTGGTTGGCAATGCACCTGGCCTCACAAACGAGCCGGTGTGGCCCGTTCAGCTCCGGGCTCATCGCCTGCGGCTCTCGGCTTGCGGGCGTGCCCAATCCGTGCTGCGGCGACGCGATGACTCGGAAAACAACCTTCCACACTGTACGGAAACGACGCACTCTGGGAAGCCGCTATGCAAATTGAGTTCCCAAGATCCCCGGCGGCCGGACACATCCCGCCCGCCAGTGAAAAGAGTAGGATTCAGAAGGCCGGAGATCCAGGACTCACGGGACAGATGGCCACAACCGCAGTAACAAGAGCGATTGTTTTCTCTCTTTGACCAGCCCAGCTGCGCCCCACCCAAAGGCAGGGTAGCATAAAAATTGCATGGAACTCATTCATGCTCCTCTCCACGGAAATCTTTAGTAAAAGGCGAAAGATTTGTACAAGATGTAGAGAAACCAGAGTGCGTGGCCACCCAGCTGCAGGAGCCCAGGCCGCCTCCAAAGCCTCTGCCCTACCGGTCGTGGTTGGCAATGCACCTGGCCTCACAAACGAGCCGGTGTGGCCCGTTCAGCTCCGGGCTCATCGCCTGCGGCTCTCGGCTTCCGGGCGTGCCCAATCCGTGCTGCGGCGACGCGATTACTCGGAAAACAACCGGCCACAGTAACCGCAGTAACAAGAGCGATTGTTTTCTCTCTTTGACCAGCCCAGCTGCGCCCCACCCAAAGGCAGGGTAGCATAAAAATTGCATGGAACTCATTCATGCTCCTCTCCACGGAAATCTTTAGTAAAAGGCGAAAGATTTGTACGAGATGAAGAGAAACCAGAGTGCGTGGCCACCCAGCTGCAGGAGCCCAGGCCGCCTCCAAAGCCTCTGCCCTACCGGTCTTGGTTGGCAATGCACCTGGCCTCACAAACGAGCCGGTGTGGCCCGTTCAGCTCCGGGCTCATCGCCTGCGGCTCTCGGCTTGCGGGCGTGCCCAATCTGTGCTGCGGCGACGCGATGACTCGGAAAACAACCGGCCACACTGTACCGGAAACGACGCACTCTGGGAAGCCGCTATGCAAATCGAGTTCCCAAGATCCCCGGCGGCCGGACACATCCTGCCCGCCAGTGAAAAGAGTAGGAATCAGAAGGCCGGAGATCCAGGACTCACGGGACAGATGGCCAGAACCGCAGTAACAAGAGCGATTGTTTTCTCTCTTTGACCAGCCCAGCTGCGCCCCACCCAAAGGCAGGGTAGCATAAAAATTGCATGAACTCATTCATGCTCCTCTCCACGGAAATCTTTAGTAAAAGGCGAAAAATTTGTACGAGATGTAGAGAAACCAGAGTGCGTGGCCACCCAGCTGCAGGAGCCCAGGCCGCCTCCAAAGCCTCTGCCCTACCGGTCGTGGTTGGCAATGCACCTGGCCTCACAAACGAGCCGGTGTGGCCCGTTCAGCTCCGGGCTCATCGCCTGCGGCTCTCGGCTTCCGGGCGTGCCCAATCCGTGCTGCGGCGACGCGATGACTCGGAAAACAACCGGCCACAGTAACCGCAGTAACAAGAGCGATTGTTTTCTCTCTTTGACCAGCCCAGCTGCGCCCCACCCAAAGGCAGGGTAGCATAAAAATTGCATGGAACTCATTCATGCTCCTCTCCACGGAAATCTTTAGTAAAAGGCGAAAGATTTGTACGAGATGAAGAGAAACCAGAGTGCGTGGCCACCCAGCTGCAGGAGCCCAGGCCGCCTCCAAAGCCTCTGCCCTACCGGTCGTGGTTGGCAATGCACCTGGCCTCACAAACGAGCCGGTGTGGCCCGTTCAGCTCCGGGCTCATCGCCTGCGGCTCTCGGCTTGCGGGTGTGCCCAATCCGTGCTGCGGCGACGCGATGACTCGGAAAACAACCGGCCACACTGTACGGAAACGACGCACTCTGGGAAGCCGCTATGCAAATCGAGTTCCCAAGATCCCCGGCGGCCGGACACATCCCGCCCCCCAGTGAAAAGAGTAGAAATCAGAAGGAATCAGAAGATCCAGAACTCACGGGACAGATGGCCACAACCGCAGTAACAAGAGCAATTGCCAGCGATTGTTTTCTCTCTTTGACCAGCCCAGCTGCGCCCCACCCAAAAGCAGGATAGCATAAAAATTGCATGGAACTCATTCATGCTCCTCTCCACGGAAATCTTTAGTAAAAGGCGAAAGATTTGTACGAGATGAAGAGAAACCAGAGTGCGTGGCCACCCAGCTGCAGGAGCCCAGGCCGTCTCCAAAGCCTCTGCCCTACCGGTCGTGGTTGGCAATTCACCTGGCCTCACAAACGAGCCGGTGTGGCCCGTTCAGCTCCGAGCTCATCGCCTGCGGCTCTCGGCTTCCGGGCGTGCCCAATCCGTGCTGCGGCGACGCGATGACTCGGAAAACAACCGGCCACACTGTACGGAAACGACGCACTCTGGGAAGCCGCTATGCAAATCGAGTTCCCAAGATCCCCGGCAGCCGGACACATCCCGCCCGCCAGTGAAAAGAGTAGGAATCAGAAGGCCGGAGATCCAGGACTCACGGGACAGATGGCCACAACCGCACTAACAAGAGCGATTGTTTTCTCTCTTTGACCAGCCCAGCTGCGCCCCACCCAAAGGCAGGGTAGCACAAAAATTGCATGGAACTCATTCATGCTCCTCTCCACGGAAATCTTTAGTAAAAGGCGAAAGATTTGTACGAGATGAAAAGAAACCAGAGTGCGTGGCCACCCAGCTGCAGGAGCCCAGGCCGCCTCCAAAGCCTCTGCCCTACCGGTCATGGTTGGCAATGCACCTGGCCTCACAAACGAGCCGGTGTGGCCCGTTCAGCTCCGGGCACATCGCCTGCGGTTGTGAAGGAAGGAATCAGAAGATCCAGGACTCACGGGACAGATGGCCACAACCGCAGTAACAAGAACAATTGCCTGCGATTGTTTTCTCTCTTTGACCAGCCTAGCTGCGCCCCACCCGAAGGCAGGGAATCACAAAAATTGCATGGAACTCATTCATGCTCCTCTCCACGGAAATCTTTAGTAAAAGGCGAAAGATTTGTACGAGATGAAGAGAAACCAGAGTGCGTGGCCACCCAGCTGCAGGAGGCCAGGCCGCCTCCAAAGCCTCTGCCCTACCGGTCGTGGTTGGCAATGCACCTGGCCTCACAAACGAGCCGGTGTGGCCCGTTCAGCTCCGGGCTCATCGCCTGCGGCTCTCGGCTTGCGGGCGTGCCCAATCCGTGCTGCGGCGACGCGATGACTCGGAAAACAACCGGCCACACTGTACGGAAACGACGCACTCTGGGAAGCCGCTATGCAAATCGAGTTCCCAAGATCCCCGGCGGCCAGACACATCCCGCCCGCCAGTGAAAAGAGCGGGAATCAGAAGGCCAGGGATCCAGGATTCACGGGACAGATGGCCACAACCGCAGTAACAAGAGCGATTGCCAGCGATTGTTTTCTTTCTTTGACCAGCCCAGCTGTGCCCCACCCGAAGGCAGAGAAGCACAAAAATTGCATGGAACTCATTCATGCTCCTCTCCACGGAAATCTTTAGTAAAAGGCGAAAGATTTGTACGAGATAAAGAGAAACCAGAGTGCGTGGCCACCCAGCTGCAGGAGGCCAGGCTGCCTCCAAAGCCTCTGCCCTACCGGTCGTGGTTGGCAATGCACCTGGCCTCACAAACGAGCCGGTGTGGCCCGTTCAGCTCCGGGCTCATCGCCTGCGGCTCTCGGCTTGCGGGCGTGCCCAATCCGTGCTGCGGCGACGCGATGACTCGGAAAACAACCGGCCACACTGTACCGGAAACGACGCACTCTGGGAAGCCGCTATGCAAATTGAGTTCCCAAGATCCCCGGCGGCCGGACACATCCCGCCCGCCAGTGAAAAGAGTAGGATTCAGAAGGCCGGAGATCCAGGACTCACAGGACAGATGGCCACAACTGCAGTAACAAGAGCGATTGTTTTCTCTCTTTGACCAGCCCAGCTGCACCCCACCCAAAGACAGGGTAGCATAAAAATTGCATGGAACTCATTCATGCTCCTCTCCACGGAAATCTTTTGTAAAAGGTGAAAGATTTGTACGAGATGAAGAGAAACCAGAGTGCTGACCACCCAGCTGCAGGAGCCCAGGCCGCCTCCAAAGCCTCTGCCCTACCGGTCGTGGTTTGCAATGCACCTGGCCTCACAAACGAGCCGGTGTGGCCCGTTCAGCTCCGGGCTCATCGCCTGCGGCTCTCGGCTTGCGGGCGTGCCCAATCCGTGCTGCGGCGACGCGATGACTCGGAAAACAACCGGCCACACTGTACGGAAACGACGCACTCTGGGAAGCCGCTATGCAAATCTAGTTCCCAAGATCCCCGGCGGCCAGACACATCCCGCCCGCCAGTGAAAAGAGCGGGAATCAGAAGGCCAGAGATCCAGGACTCACGGGACAGATGGCCACAACCGCAGTAACAAGAGCGATTGCCAGCGATTGTTTTCTTTCTTTGACCAGCCCAGCTGCGCCCCACCCGAAGGCAGGGAAGCACAAAAATTGCATGGAACTCATTCATGCTTCTCTCCACGGAAATCTTTAGTAAAAGGCGAAAGATTTGTATGAGATGAAGAGAAACCAGAGTGCGTGGCCACCCAGCTGCAGGAGGCCAGGCTGCCTCCAAAGCCTCTGCCCTACCGGTCGTGGTTGGCAATGCACCTGGACTCACAAACGAGCCGGTGTGGCCCGTTCAGCTCCGGGCTCATCGCCTGCGGCTCTCGGCTTGCGGGCGTGCCCAATCCGTGCTGCGGCGACGCGATGACTCGGAAAACAACCGGCCACACTGTACCGGAAACGACGCACTCTGGGAAGCTGCTATGCAAATCGAGTTCCCAAGATCCCCGGCGGCCGGACACATCACGCCCGCCAGTGAAAAGAGTAGGAATCAGAAGGCCGGAGATCCAGGACTCACGGGACAGATGGCCACAACCGCAGTAACAAGAGCGATTGTTTTCTTTCTTTGACCAGCCCAGCTGTGCCACACCCGAAAGCAGGGAAGCACAAAAATTGCATGGAACTCATTCATGCTCCTCTCCACGGAAATCTTTAGTAAAAGGCGAAAGATTTGTACGAGATGAAGAGAAACCAGAGTGCGTGGCCACCCAGCTGCAGGAGGCCAGGCCGCCTCCAAAGCCTCTGCCCTACCGGTCGTGGTTGGCAATGCACCTGGCCTCACAAACGAGCCGGTGTGGCCCGTTCAGCTCCGGGCTCATCGCCTGCGGCTCTCGGCTTGCGGGCGTGCCCAATCCGTGCTGCGGCGACGCGATGACTCGGAAAACAACCGGCCACACTGTACGGAAACGACGCACTCTGGGAAGCCGCTATGCAAATCGAGTTCCCAAGATCCCCGGCGGCCAGACACATCCCGCCCGCCAGTGAAAAGAGCGGGAATCAGAAGGCCAGAGATCCAGGACTCACGGGACAGATGGCCACAACCGCAGTAACAAGAGCGATTGCCAGCGATTGTTTTCTTTCTTTGACCAGCCCAGCTGTGCCCCACCCGAAGGCAGGGAAGCACAAAAATTGCATGGAACTCATTCATGCTCCTCTCCACGGAAATCTTTAGTAAAAGGCGAAAGATTTGTACGAGATGAAGAGAAACCAGAGTGCGTGGCCACCCAGCTGCAGGAGGCCAGGCCGCCTCCAAAGCCTCTGCCCTACCGGTCGTGGTTGGCAATGCACCTGGCCTCACAAACGAGCCGGTGTGGCCCGTTCAGCTCCGGGCTCATCGCCTGCGGCTCTCGGCTTGCGGGCGTGCCCAATCCGTGCTGCGGCGACGCGATGACTCGGAAAACAACCTTCCACACTGTACGGAAACGACGCACTCTGGGAAGCCGCTATGCAAATCGAGTTCCCAAGATCCCCGGCGGCCAGACACATCCCGCCCGCCAGTGAAAAGAGTAGGAATCAGAAGGAATCAGAAGATCCAGGACTCACGGGACAGATGGCCACAACCGCAGTAACAAGAGCGATTGCCAGCGATTGTTTTCTTTCTTTGACCAGGCCGCCTCCAAAGCCTCTGCCCTACCGGTCGTGGTTGGCAATGCACCTGGCCTCACAAACGAGCCGGTGTGGCCCGTTCAGCTCCGGGCTCATCGCCTGCGGCTCTCGGCTTCCGGGCGTGCCCAATCCGTGCTGCAGCGACGCGATGACTCGGAAAACAACCGGCCACACTGTACGGAAACGACGCACTCTGGGAAGCCGCTATGCAAATCGAGTTCCCAAGATCCCCGGCGGGCGGGATGTGTCCGGCCGCCGGGGATCTTGGGAACTCGATTTGCATAGCGGCTTCCCAGAGTGACTCGGAAAACTCTGACGCACTCAAAGACGGGAAACGACGCACTCTGGGAAGCCGCTATGCAAATCGAGTTCCCAAGATCCCCGGCGGCCGGACACATCCCGCCCGCCAGTGAAAAGAGCGGGAATCAGAAGGAATCAGAAGATCCAGGACTCACGGGACAGATGGCCACAACCGCAGTAACAAGAGCGATTGCCAGCGATTGTTTTCTCTCTTTGACCAGCCCAGCTGCGTCCCACCCAAAAGCAGGGTAGCATAAAAATTGCATGGAACTCATTCATGCTCCTCTCCACGGAAATCTTTAGTAAAAGGCGAAAGATTTGTACGAGATGAAGAGAAACCAGAGTGCGTGGCCACTCAGCTGCAGGAGCCCAGGCCGCCTCCAAAGCCTCTGCCCTACCGGTCGTGGTTGGCAATGCACCTGGCCTCACAAACAAACCGTTCAGCTCCGGGCTCATCACTCGACTGCATCTTTTTCTGCAACCTCTGTCGGGCGCTGCGGGAGCCCATCGGCCACAAGTACCAGTACTTTGTCAGGCTGTGGCTCTCCATCCCGATGAGGTACTTGGTCCAGTGGTCAAACACTGGGCCCAAGGCAGAGAGGCGACCGAAGTTCTACACCCATGCTGTCAAGTGGAGCAGGAAGTACGAGGCCACGAGACAGCCGGAGCTCTGCACCAACCACAGAGCTCTGTACAAAGAGGTGAGGGGGCATCTGGTCGCCGACGAAAGGCTGCAAGTTCCCAGACAAGTCTGGGAAAGGACGCAGCCGAAAGAACTGGACAATCAACTAAAGGACCTCAACTGGATGGCCGTACACAAGAGACTGGCCACCAGAGAGGTTCTCTACAGACACTCGCTTACCAGGAATCCGCATTGCCCCCGGGACACGTGTTTCGTCGAGGAGACTCAGGAGCACGTGTTCTGGAGCTGCCCCTTCGCCAAGGCGGTGTGGGGCAGAATGGACAACACTATGCAACTCCTGGAGACGGGTGCGGTGCTCAGTTACCAGTACATTCTGCTGGGGCTGGCACCTACCGGAGTGGACAAGGGGACGCAGTTCCTGATGTGGCTGCTGCTGTCCCTCACAAAGAAAGGCCTGTGGGATGCAAGGAACAATCTCATCCGGCACAAGATCGAGTGGGGAGCGAGGGAGCTGGAGGAGAGGATCCTGGCGGACCTCAGGAGGAGGATGAAGCACGACGTTGCCAAATGGGGTTTCCCTACGGCAAAGGAGCGCTGGAAAGGACTATGGACCCTGTACAGGGACTAAGGATTAACAGCAAGTGGTAGGGTTTGGAGGGACTCTCACAATAGCGCAAATCCGCCCACCCTTGCAACGATTGATAACGGACAATCACCGCCGTTCCGCCGTCGTTTTTCGGAGAGTTACTGTGTGAGATGTGTACTTTTGCGATGTTTTTTTTTCTGATTAAAGTATATTTTATAAGAAAAAATCCTCGCTGGACCCGCTCCACCGGGGGGCCCCACACTGGCCCTCGTTCTGAGGAGCAGGAGTGGGGGAGGGGTCCTCGCTGTTCTCGGGGGTTTTCAAACCCTCGTGCTTGTCTGGTGCAGTCTGCGGTTGTGGGGGCGTAGTGGATCTCTCTTCCACCGGCCCCGGATCCACAGCAGGACTGATCCTGGCTGGAGGCTGAGAGTCTTTGTCCAACAAGGGTTCTTTGTTTGACTTGTTGTTTGCTTTGGCTTTTCGGGCCGGTTTGGCTGAAACAAGCACTGCCTCATCCTTTCTCATTTTGAGTTTATTGGCGTAGGCGTGAGGGCAGTTCTTAAAAACGTGTCCTTCCGAGCCACATAAATTGCACTTTGGCAGCATTGAACAGTCAGAGGTTAATTGTCCCTGTTTGCCACAGGTCTTGCAGCATTTCACAGTGAAGGACGATGCCAGGTGTCCCACAGCACCACAGCGCCGACACACCTTTGGTTGTCCCACATAAAAAACATAGCCATTGCAGGCGCCCAGCCGGATTGTAGAGGGCAGGTGCCTTAAGCCTCCATTTACATTGTCCGGTAGCAAGCGAACCTCAAATTTCCTTGCTCCTGTTTTTATACCGTCAACATCTGTAACCTCAGTTCCATGGTGGACGGTGCAGTACTGGTTAAGCCAGGTGTGAATGTCCTCCGTCTTTGCCAGTTCCGAGAACATAACAACATGCACGGTTTTCCTCTCTCTCTGTGTCAAAGGCTGCAAGTTGATCTTCTCAAGAGCAGGAACTTTCCCTCTTTTTGCCTCAAACACATCCACACATTGTTCAAACAGAGGATAGGTAGCAAATACAACCTCAAATGCTTTCTGACCTGGGAGAGCGAAGATAAAATCCAAGTGCCGAGGTTCAAAGCCAAGTTCCTTCTGCAACACTTTTCTGCTGAACTGCATACAATCCATGAAGAGATCATCCAAAAGCTCAAAACGCACAGCATTCTTGCGGGATCCAAAAGTTGACATTTTGTAAACTGCAAAACAAACACTGCTTCCACAAAACAAGAAAACAATCCAACAACCCCACCTACAGGCTGTCAAGGTATCTCCCCTGCCAGGTAAGTATGAGCTGTACAAGCCCCTGCAAGCGGCCCGCACCCACAGCACAAAGCGCGCAGCCTAGGCCAGCTCCTCGCCCCACACACCACCGCCTCCTGCTGGGCCCACTGTTTCGCACACTCACACGCCACACTAACACTCAAAAGGGTGGGCAAAACGAGAAAACGAGCGCGCCGTTTCCTACACATCTGCAGTCGCCAATGCGCATTCGCAGCATGTCCCGGGACGATATTCGGCCTCATTTGCATAACACCAGACCGGCAGATCGCTACGCAAGCTCGCGTCGTGCGCCTGCCACACACCGAACAAACACCGGAGCCTTTTCAGCAATTTCCAAAAAACGGGCCTGCTCGCCTGCCCACAAGGTTTGTCTCTTACCCGCTCTCCAGAGCCTGCTGCCTTCTGTGCTGTTCTCTCGGCACCGCTGCAGCGCACACAACTCCTGCAGCGCGGGGAGAAAGTTTCCACGCTCCGCCGCAGGGAAGGCTCGCTCCGTGCGCACACGTCCTTTCAATGCCAGTTCAACAAGTGCTCCGCATTAGCAGCGTCGGGGCTCCAGCGTGTCGCACCTCACCTCACCTCGCACAGCCCCCTCCTTGAATGTCTGGCGCTGGGCATGCCCCGCTCTCCTCCACCTTATCTTATCGCGTGTGACCACCGACAATGGCCACAATGCCGGGGAATGGCACCTGTAAAGTGTTAATTGGGGCACAGGAACAGCCCGTCTCGTCTCGGGGGCCGGCTTCAAAGACAATACAGCAAACACAGCGGGGCGGGGGAAGTAGATGACACGACACATGCAGGTACATTCAGCTCCGGCGGGAAAAAGTCATTTGTCGGCTTTTTCAAGTGCTGGGAGCCGAGTAATCCTTCGCTTGTATCGTTTCTCCCCGGTGACTAGATCTCACCCTGCGACTCTCGACTGGGCTCACCCACGGCAGCCCAGCAGGTGTGAGCCTAGCCGGCACCCGGATGGGAGATTCCCCCCGGAAAAGCTCAGGTTGCTGCTGCTCCTGCAAGACGTGTGACTGGGACCAGTAGGGAGCGCTCACCCTGCGGTCTGTGTGGCTTTCTTATGCCCCAGCATCCTGATGGCGACACTCTGCTGCACAAACAGGCGCCGTCCTTCGGGGGAGGCGTAAAACCGAGGTCCCGACCCTCCTTGGCCATTAAGAAATCCCAGGGCGTCTCTCAAAATGAGACGCCGAGGGTGTCACTCTGGTGTTAGTGTTCCCCTTTACCAATCAGTCGGGGTCTCCTCCTAATCCCCGTCTCATATGTAACAATCAACGACGAGGCCTCCCTGTCCCGCGATATTGTACTTGTCTCCTGGCCGCTGGCTGGCACCGTGAGATTTAGCACTCGCGCAAGAGATCGGGGGCAGAGCGCGAACGCGGTCTCCCGCCCCCCACAAAGTGTGCGCTCCAGGTTCCCTCTCAGGGCTCTGCAACACAGCGGAAAGGCAGCGAGAAGGAGCCTCTTGCTCTGACGCCGCAAGGCCACAAGAGGGCGGAGGCGCCGCGCGCCAGGCCGACGTGTTGGATTGGTGCGCTTTATGTGCTGAAATAAACACGCGACAGCCCAGAAATGTTTTGAGTGCTGTGCATTGGAGGTTTATGTCTTGTGAAAGACACGACATAAAGCAGTTTGTTTGTTCTCCTCCAGTGCGCGACAAGTCAACACAAGGGAGCACATTCGCCAACATCCAGGTACACAATGCGATTTGGAAAGAAGCTCCTTTCCAAAGAGCTGCACACGAACGATCCTTCAGTCCCGCTAGGGGGGCGCGGAGCCCCAGCCACACACAGCTTCAAGTAGCGAGTCAGGCGCCATGGCTTTTGCTTGCGGCCACACCACCCTGGATGTTCCCGATCTCGTCTGATCTCGGAAGCTAAGCAGGGTTGGGCCTGGTTAGTACTTGGATGGGAGACTGCCTGGGAATATCAGGTGCTGCAAGCTTTTGCTCTCTCGGCCAGCAGGGGTCGCCGTTGGTACCGTAGGTTTTGGGAGGAAAACCTGGAGGATGGAAAGGTGATCTATAGCCTCATCTCTAGAGATGTTTTGTTGCTATGGCATGTGTGTGACCCATATAAAAAAAAAACCATTTGTAAAACGAATATCGAAGCTGCCTCTAAATCTGCAAATGAAGATGAGTCGATAAACCACTTGTTTTTCGTATAACTATACATATATTCATCTATTACTGATTTCATTCATTGAGCACGGATATAATAGAGGTACAGCCATTCACTGTTTGACATGTCTGCACTGGTACAGAACCTAGCAATCAGAAAATGGGTGAAACTGTCTTGAGAATTAGCATACAGTACCGAGGCTCCCATGACCAAATAAAGGCTAACCTCGATAATCAGCCTAAATAATGCAGACTACAGCAAAATGACTGACTTTGAAAAGGGATGAATGTCCGGAAGGAGTAGCGTAACCAGCTTGAAATGCTTCTCCGGACCTCTAACTAAAAGAAACCGAGAACCAGCAGTGGCATCGACTCCTTTCGAACTGGGATCCTATCGCAGCTCGTGGTGTCATAACTCTTCCGTATCTGATATTGGACCAAGCACATCAGGGGAGAGCGCGAACGCAGTCCCCCACTACTAGAAATTAGGCAGTCGAGATTCCCACATTTGGGGAATTCGCAGGGGTCAGCACAGCCGGAGTGCAATGGCCGAGCCTCGCTCTGGGTGAATCGATTTTTTAAGAACTTTATTTTCTTTTCACAAAAAAATACAGGACATCACAAATTAGAAAGCTTTACATTAATATACATACTTAAAACAGTATATATAATCACATCTCATTACATTTTGACACGGTACCAGTTGCGTAGCAACAATTTCTTTTTTTCTGGTGCAAATCACATTCTTTACTTAAACATGATAATGTTTTTCACAGTTTCTTGAGATATTGACCTATGCTCTCTATTTCCCACAGATTTTCTGCTTCCTCCCTCCCTTCTCTCCACAGATCTCTGAGGTAATAGTTCTCTCGGGTGATGAACAGGGCCAGGCTACCTGCTGCCTTGACTGGGACCTCGATGCCTTTGAACAGTCCCATGTTCCTCACTTTCCACAGGACGTCTTTCCCACTGTTCACCACGGCCCAGATCCTGTCAAACACGTCAGGAGGAAGTTTGAGAGGAGAGAT
Organism: Atractosteus spatula; assembly: GCF_055471065.1. Taxonomy (NCBI): domain Eukaryota; kingdom Metazoa; phylum Chordata; class Actinopteri; order Semionotiformes; family Lepisosteidae; genus Atractosteus; species Atractosteus spatula. The sequence goes on along the minus strand of NC_142715.1, from coordinate 22,892,979 downwards.
GCCGTTGTAGCAGCAATGCTTGTTAATAAGACAGAATTAAGCGGTGGTATGCTGTCCTAAATGAGGCCCCATCTCACCCCCCATCTCTGTGGTGCAGCCACAGAGAAAGTATTCATGCAGGCTGATTTAAGATGTTTTCTTTTGATAAGGGACAGCTCCCAGATGGGGATGCACTTAGCTAAGCCTGGCTATCATGATCAATGGTCATCCATTGGCGCCTATCTGTCTAGGGAGTGCCGAATGGACATCTGGACTGCATTCCTAAGTGTCAAGAGTAAGTGACTCATATCTCACCTTGACCAACCAATCAGGGACTGGCAGGGCGTGGTAATACCACGTGGGTCTCCAATGCCCGCCAAACTCTCAACCAATCAGCACACATCTGGGTCTTGGTCAAAAAGGGAGCGCAAGCTCAGTTCTGGGCTCTCCTTGGCCATTTTCGCGCATCCTCAGAGACAATCACGTGACAACTGCTGTTGTCTGCAAAGGGACTTGGACTTTGTTCTAAGCTCGAGGCCGCGGATCCCGTACGTACTCAGAATTCTACCAACGTGAATGCGCCGCTTGATCAACGGCAGCCTACAGTTGGACCCTCGTTGACAACCTGAATAGCTTATTCAGAAGCAGCGCTGGACCGGGAACGAACCAGCTTCTTCCCAGGCAAAAGAGTGACTTGTGAGGACTCGCGGTCACACACTGTGCATAGAGACTTTCTACTAGCCAGCCGGACTGCTGGTAGATCCCCTCGGAGCAACGACTGCCCTGCGTGCCGCAGTCAGATTCCTCTGCCCGTCCTACTCCGAGCTGCACCTCGACTGGTTGGCCGGTAGCCAGAGGACGCCGGGACAACGCCCATTGGACAACTGCTGGAACAGAGACTGCAACAGAGCCTGTCAGCTGGTTTGGTGTTCGTTGCTGGGAAATTCCAAATCCATACACAGTGGATAAGTAAACCCCATGTTCTACATTGCGTCTCGAGAATTCAATTGTACCTTAAAACAAGTTGTTATCAATTTAATTCATGAGTAATGTATTTACTTCCGAGTTTAGAGTAACAGTGGGTAATAACACTGATTAGCGATTTGGTAACCGAACGATATATATTGATATATATTCTCTGTTGTGTATCTCTTTGTGTTGGCATCTCTTCGAGATTATATACCTTGTATATTGATAACCCTCACAGTAAGGTCTGCCACTCATATCCAGGCAGACTAGTATATGTTTGGTGCACAGTTTATATTAATAAATGTATCCCGTGTATTGTACCCGTGTGTGTGCCTTGTTAGTTGTTCTGACGATTGATTTTCTAAAAGCCCCAACGAACAACCTCGTGATTACTGCTACAATTAATAATTGTCTCAGTAAACCCATCAAACCACTACACTGTAATGTGTGTGAAAAGTTCAAAAGTGTATACTGGGATGTTTCTCTATTTTAAAACCTACTGATGAAATAAAGTGGTTCACATTTCACATGCTATTTGTCCATGCTATTTGTCTTGCAAGTTCTTTCTGTGACACTTTACTCAGTCAGTGTGTGTGTGTGTGCTTGATGTTTTTTGAGACATGCTATCAGGGTCAACCAGTCTGACACCCGGCCGCGGCTGGCTCTCACACCCCGTGAACTCGTGGCCCTCACCAGACTTCCCACACCGCCGATTCCCTAGGGTTATGATAGAGCGCGCTCAAACCTGCAGCAGACATGATTGCCTTCCAACCCTCATTGCTAATACGTGCTTTCATACACTTATTTATAAATCTAGGGGGATGCGGTGGTGGGCATTTGGACCCTTAGACCCGGGGCTGCTCTGGAGGGGGCGGGACATATGCCCATAGAGCTGGGAAGGTTAAAGATTTCTCCAAGCCCATAGTTTTTCTTTTCACCTCAAATGGCCATGATCTCTCAATGACTGACTTATTTTAATGTAATCTTCTCTATTCTCTTGCAGGTTTTGACTTCACACCTTTCTTCACCTCTCTGCACTTTGCACTTCCTGAGTGGCCTCTCTGCCGCTCCTGCCTCCTCCCCTCTCCCAGCTTTTGATCTTCTGTGCTATTTAATCTTTGTAATCTCCCCTTTCTCACACCTGAAGAAGGCTTCACAGCCGAAACGTTGCGTTTTCTCTCTTCTCTTTTCAGTATGGAATAAACCTATTACTTGTTCTTTTGAAGACTACACATGCTGACGTAGTTTAGTTCAGGTGGGTAGGTGTTTCAATATACATTTGTAAATGTCAATTTAAAACTGTAAAAATAGTAAGATTGTAACTTTACTTTTAAACTTGGCAAGAAATAGATGCATGGCAGTTTACACCCTGGAAAGGACACCAGTCCATCACAGGGCAAAGACAAACACACTCACCTGGAGGTCCAGGTTTACCTGAAGCCCACTAATCTACCACTATGCTTTTGGACTATGGGAGGAAACTAGAGCTCCTATTTGAAACCCACTTGAACACAGGGAGAACAAAACTAAGTACTAAGAACTCAGACAGCTCAAATTGAACCCAGGGCCCCAAGGCTGAGGCAACAATACTGTGTTACTTCCGAGTTTAGAGTAACTGTGCGACAGTGCTGCCTATAAACATATAGGCAGCACATATCAAGCCTTACAAGAAATCATTAACACCCTCAACACACACCACAGGTCCATTAAACTCAAATACACCAAGTATGGTAGCCTGATAGACGTCCTAGACACCACCATATACAAGGTTTCTTCCTTCAACAACACAGACAAACTGGACATCAAGGTATTTTTCCAAGACACATTCACACGGCTTACTGCACAAGGATAGCTTCCACCCAAAACATACTTCCAAAGGACTGGTAAAATCACAACTCCTACAGTTCCACAAAATCTGTACACAACAACAAGACTTTGAGGAAGCCAAATACACACTCTTCCAAGCTTTACACCAGAGAGGATACATACAAAGTTTCCTCAAAAATGTGGCACAAACATTTCTGAATAGAAAAACTCCAGATGACAGAATAATACCCCTGAACACATCATATTCTCAACACAGCCTAAAAACCAACCAAAAACCATGACATTAGAAAACACAAACATACTGAGGGAGCACAAAAAAACAAAAACCTTCAGGATGAATTAGTCCAAAGCAAGCTAAAACCTGTACAAAACAGATCATATACACCAAGAGCCAAACATTTCATAACAGAAAACAATGATCCAAGACAACAAAACTAAAGAAATCTTCCAGTTGCAAAGGGCACTCTCAGAAAACATCAATAACGCCATCTACAGCATCCAGTGCAAAAAGTGCGGGGTGACCTATGTGGGGGAAACAGGTAACTCCATCCGAACCCGACAGGCACAACACAGGTACATCAGGAACTATGGGACTGGACAAAGACAGAAAGAAAAAGGAAAGGGAGTAGATCAAAAGGCTTGATACTATCTTTCCACAAGGCCTGAACATCAGAAGAACTGGGAAGGTTTTAGTCATTGGAAGGAGAGTGCTCTCCTTGTCCCAGATGGTCCCCTCTTGGATAAAATCTGGGAGAAAGAGCTTTGTTCCCCTCTCCTAACTAGCCAGATGCTAAAGGGACTGGAACTCTTCATCGTCACCATACTAACACTTAGGCACCAAACAGAAGAATAACTGAAACCAATCAGCTATGGAAACTCGTACAGCTCCCACAGTCCTACTAGGCAGGTAAACAAAAGACCCTGATTGCTTATTGAGATGTAAATGGTCCATGCATAATCCCCAGCAGGGAAAGCAGAAACCCATTCACCAACTGAAACTGCACCTACTCACACAGAAACGTACAGAAGGAACGTGTTTTATACTTGTATTCTAGTTTGTCGTATAAGTAAAAATGTTTAAATGTGTATTTTGTATTCCTACTGTCCCCCAGTTCTTAAAAGCCATCAGCAGGCTCTCAGGAAGATGGTGGCCCAGGCTGGACTGGACAGGAAGCACTCCCTGGATGCTCCTCACCGGGCTGGGTTTAAACAGGACCTTACCAAGGATCTTGGAGTGGCAGATTGCTCTCAGGAGGTATTTATTTTTTAAAGGCATTTAAAATTGAGCAGTGATATTTCCATACCACATGTTTTTACTCCTTAGCTTAAAATTCACCCATGTGAAATGTCAGCCATAAACATAGTGACTCTACAATTTGTCAGGTAGAAAATGTTTCCAGATTCCTGTTTTTATGGATTCATCTGCATCTTCCTTAAACTTTGTAAAGGGCCTATCCAAAACAACAATTATTGTAACCAAATGAAGACCACTGGACTGTCTCACCAAATCATTGCTAATTACAGTGCCTTGCGAAAGTATTCGGCCCCCTTGAACTTTTCAACCTTTTGCCACATTTCAGGCTTCAAACATAAAGATATAAATTTTTTATTTTATGTGAAGAATCACCAACAAGTGGGACACAATTGTGAAGTGGAACGAAATCTATTGGATTTTTGAAACTTTTTTAACTAATAAAAAAATGAAAAGTGGGGCGTGTAAAATTATTCGGCCCCTTTACTTTCAGTGCAGCAAACTCACTCCAGAAGTTCAGCGAGGATCTCTGAATGATCCAATGTTGTCCTAAATGACTGATGGTGATAAATAGAATCCACCTGTGTGTAATCAAGTCTCTGTATAAATGCACCTGCTCTGTGATAGTCTCAAGGTTCTGTTGAAAGCGCAGAGAGCATCATGAAGACCAAGGAACACACCAGGCAGGTCCGTAATACTGTTGTGGAGAAGTTTAAAGCCGGATTTGGATACAAAAAGATTTCCCAAGCTTCAAACATCCCAAGGAGCACTGTGCAAGCGATCATCTTGAAATGGAAGGAGTATCAGACCACTGCAAATCTACCAAGACCTGGCCGTCCCTCTAAACTTTCAGCTCAGACAAGGAGAAGACTGATCAGAGATGCAGCCAAGAGGCCCATGATCACTCTGGATGAACTGCAGAGAACTACAGCTGAGGTGGGAGAGTCTGTCCATAGGACAACAATCAGTCTTACACTGCACAAATCTGGCCTTTATGGAAGAGTGGCAAGAAGAAAGCCATTTCTCAAAGATATCCATAAAAAGTCTCGTCTAAAGTTTGCCACAAGCCACCTGGGAGACACCCCAAACATGTGGAAGAAGGTGCTCTGGTCAGATGAAACCAAAATCGAACTTTTTGGCCACAATGCAAAACGATATGTTTGGCGTAAAAGCAACACAGCTCATCACCCTCAACACACCATCCCCACTGTCAAACATGGTGGTGGCAGCATCATGGTTTGGGCCTGCTTTTCTTCAGCAGGGACAGGGAAGATGGTTAAAATTGAGGGGAAGATGGATGCAGCCAAATACAGGACCATTCTGGATGAAAACCTGTTGGAGTCTGCAAAAGACCTGAGACTGGGACGGAGATTTATCTTCCAACAAGACAATGATCCCAAACATACAGCAGAATCTACAAAGGAATGGTTCACAAATAAACGTATCCAGGTGTTTGAATGGCCAAGTCAAAGTCCAGACCTGAATCCAATCGAGAATCTGTGGAAAGAGCTGAAAACTGCTGTTCACAAACGCTCTCCATCCAACCTCACTGAGCTCGAGCTGTTTTGCAAGGAAGAATGGGCAAGAATTTCAGTCTCTCGATGTGCAAAACTGATAGAGACATACCCCAAGCGACTTGCAGCTGTAATCGCAGCAAAAGGTGGCTCTACAAAGTATTAACGCAAGGGGGCCGAATAATTTTGCACGCCCCACTTTTCATTTTTTTATTAGTTAAAAAAGTTTCAAAAATCCAATAGATTTCGTTCCACTTCACAATTGTGTCCCACTTGTTGGTGATTCTTCACATAAAATAAAAAATTTATATCTTTATGTTTGAAGCCTGAAATGTGGCAAAAGGTTGAAAAGTTCAAGGGGGCCGAATACTTTCGCAAGGCACTGTATATTAAAAACATAAACCATTTTCCGGGCTACATCGTAAATGATATCAGTGTGAAAGTAGAGGATCCCAGCCTGGCTAACCTCATCATCAACTTCCAAAGTATCCTAAAGGATATTCAGAAGAAGAACATTAAGAATGTTGCCAAGAGATTACTAAAAATAGGTCATTTTCATTTTAAAAACTTCTTTCAGTTGTACTTTTAATCTGAATACAAAAAAAGTTGATGAGTATTAATTTCTCCCACAGATATAGACAGTTGCAGAGTCCAGAACCAAGTACGAAGGATTGCTGGAAGGTGTTGATGGTTGCAAAGAGAAAGATGTGTTGCACAGACTGGGCAAGACATCACCTTGCCTGAGCAGCTTCTTGTACTGTATTACCTGCAGGCCTTTCTCCACCTGAAGCACCTGCAGCACCCAGGGGTGGTAAAGAACATGACAGTAAGAATAATTTGAACCTGCACAAAAACTGTGCATTGATGCTCGTGAAAAACACTGAGCCTGCCTCCCGGATAAGGAGACAAATCAGAAGATGGATAAATCCATCAAAGAGAAAAGACAATGTAAGGGCTGTAAGAAAGTCAATTATAATCAACGAACAGCCTGTCATAATTTTGTCTGTGAAGAAGAGCTCCTCTGTGATTACAGCATTTCCAGGAAATCATTTCAAAATGAAGGACAAGCTCTGGAGTGGTTGGTTCACTGACCATTTCCAAAAAAGAAACTAAGTATATTAACAACCGCATTCCTTTGGTGCTTCCTTACCACCCTAACACACTTCCTATCCCCAGGACCATTAACCACAACTTTTCCATCCTACAGGATGATCCCTCCATTGGGGCCCTCTTTTCTGATCGCCCTATCATCTCATATCGCCGACCACCTAATCTGCGTAACCTCCTTGTTCACAGCTCCCTTGACCGCCCTAAACAACCATCCACACCTGGCACTTTTCCTTGCAACAGAACTCGCTGTATCACCTGCAAGTACACAGCCACCACCACACTCATTCAAGGCCCCTCAGGACAATTCCGGATCACCCAGACAGCATCTTGTACCTCCAGCAACCTTATTTACTGTATCTCTTGCAGTAAATGCCCAGCCATTTACATTGGAGAAACAGGAAGAAGACTCGGAGACCGCTTCAGAGAACACGTCAGGGCTGTGAAGATTAAAGATCTCTCCAAGCCCATTGTTTCTCATTTCACCTCTGACGGCCACGACCACTCTAATCTCTCCGTCTGTGTTCTCAAAGACGGTTTTCCGAACTCATACATCAGAAAGACCACCGAAACTAAAATTATTCTGCAGCTAGGATCACACATTCTCCCTTCCCTTAACGACAGACTAATGTTCTTTTAAATTTTCTCCATTCATTGGAAGTTTCATTTCACACCTCTTTGCACCCATTCTGACTTCACACCTCTTGATTGGCCTCTCTTTCTGTCCCCTACTCCCGCCTCTCACTCCTCCTCCCTCCTAACCTTTGTTCTCCCGCTACTTTACCTTTGCCTACTGCCCTGTCTCTCTCACACCTGAAGAAGGCTCCACGGCCGAAACGTTGTGTTCTCTTTCTTCTTTTTTTCAGCATGGAATAAACCTATTACTTGTTCCTAAGTATATTAAAGTGCATATTTTGAAGATATTCATTTTCTTGTACCTTGGAATTAATGTAAAAATTATATTCGTGTTAATGTCTTGAAAATAGCATTTCTCATTCTCATCAGCAAGGATATAAGGAAGGGATATGGGACTGCTAAAAAGATACATGATTTTCAGAAGAGTATAGAAGGCAGATAACTATCCCACTCAATTGTTACTGCAAAGAAATGCCACAGTGTAAACAAAAAGGTGAACCATTCTTGAAATTTATTGATAGAATCTGAATAGCACAGCATTCCCAGACCAGGCACTGGAGTTTCCTGCAGCGTTAGATGGGTAGTCTCTTGATAAGAGAGACATCGACAGTACTGGACTTCATGAACGACACCTTTCCAATTCATCGAGAAGAGAGCCCACAAGATGAGTCTAGAGAACAATTTCTTATAATATTAGTGGTAGTTTCTGAATAGGTTAAGGACAACATAGTTGTAGAGCTATCTTGCAACTTCTTAAAAGTTGTAAAAGTGATTACCATATTGCCAGTGGTTTATATTTAAAACCTAAAGATTTTAAATTGAATCTTTCTTAAACAAAGGACATTTTTCACAGGAACAGCAGCCTAAATCAGTTGATGACTGTAAATATGACAAGCTTGTGATAAATTTTAAAGTATAAAACAAAGTTGTATTGTTTTGGTTTTGTCTTCAACATCATATTAATAGGCATGTTATTTTTATAGCAGCTGCTTGCCATTCAGCACCAGCCAAGATGCCACAAGGTACATGAGATGACCCAGAAGTACTGTACTTAATAATACAGAGAAGAGCATATTGGGGGAAAAAAAAGAAGACAAGAAATATCCATTAAGCCAGAAGACAGGTGATGATCAGCATTTCAAAAGCAGACACTGGAGGTTGAATTCAAGTTTTAACAGTGATTGTCTATGTTTGGCTTCAACACAAATCATATTAATATGCTCACATTATTAATTTGTACATAGTGCCCAATATTCATTAAAGGCCACGTTCCCAGGAGTACACACGACCCAGCCAGAATGTAGCTAGCTGAAGTGCAGTGGACCTCAGGGAAAGGACTCTTGCCCACACGGATGTCTCTTCTCTGAAAACCACTGGATAAATGTATATGACGGTCTCTTCTCAGCTGTTGATTTTGTGAAAAACATTGAATATTAAAGATTGAAGTGTCACCATTCAATGAAGTTCAGACATAAGTATTATATTGATAAGCTATCTACTGATAGCTGTAGTACTTTAATATTGTACTGTTTGCTCTGGTTTTCAGACATCAGTCCAAGATCATTGGTGGGTTAATTGGTTTCTGGTAAAATTGGCCCCACGTGCGAGTGTGTGTGTTTACATTTCTATCTGGCATCCTCAAAAGATGGTTTTGTTTTCTTTTCTTAATTGCTCTTGATTACTAGAGTGTATTTGGCATGATACATTTGTGATAAATGCTTTTTCTTTGTGAATAGTCTTATTTTAATCTACATAATGTCAATGAGTTAGTACCTTAAAGAACAAGCAGTAAAAAAATGAAATTTCAGGTTTATTAGCTAAAGTTTTTATAAGTGAACTGAGATTCCTTTGCAGTGCAGAGACCTGTTTTTAATATGCTGCATGTGCTCATGATGGACTTGAAATTCATTTTTGTCACAATGTAAAAGTATAATAAATAGACAATATACTCTATTTATCAAGACTTGACTATTTTAATTCCATACTTCCATTGAATAATATAAATAATCATTGTCTCACAGTGAAGACCTGGGTGACATAACAGGGGTCAGGGCTGTGTTGACTGGAGGTTTGTGTAGACTGGCCATTGTCTATGTGAGACTGTGGGATCACTGGGGATCCCCCCCCACCAACACCTGTAATATTGTCAAGTGGTGTAAAGTTAAAGTTTCCTCCATTAAGGGGTCACTATTTGTCACATTCTGGCTGAACAAGAGACAAGATAAACCTCCCACTGTCACTGACAGAGCAGTCTGGGAAACTCCATGCTAGACTGGACTGTTGTCGTTGGAAGATGGGGTCACAGGAGATGAAATAGATCACACAAGAGTAGCAGTCTTGCCTAGCTGTTATATCACTGACAGACTCACCCACACATTGAGAAGAGAGCACTGGCTTCTGTGAATAAAGCAGAACAATTCATTTTAACTGGTCAATCAGATCTAATGAATTTTATTGCCCTCAACAAGACTGGACAATTTACATCAACTTACTCCAGCCCCCCTTGTGGAAACAACCCCCAATTACTGTTCATGAGCTCCTGGCCGCACTTGTTCCCAGTGGAACAAGCCTGGAGCAGCAGAACAGAGGTTTTTGTTTATGTTGTAAAACAAGTCATCCCTTGGGAATACAAACTCTCCCTCTAGTCTGGTGGGTATCTTCTGTATTTGCCCCATATTCCCAGGGCTTCTCAGCTGAGTGATCCAAAGCTGATCTGCAAGGAGCTGAATTCCACACTGGGTTACAACAGACCCTGGTGGGAGAATGGGCAGGGGAGGGGCGGTTGTGCTCCTGAACTAGTCCCCTCCTCTCCTACTCTTGTATTTGCATCACAGTCTATAAACTCCAGCCCTATTGCTTTTCTTCCAGTTCATTTTTTTTAATACAGCTCGTGAATTATGTATACTCTTGTGAAGTATCAAGAAAGCACTCTTATCTTTATTTCACGTACAGTATACAGCAGACTGCTTGAATAAATAAATAAAAGCGCTATTCCCAACGGTCTAGCACAGTAACCACAACGCCAATAACTTTAACTAGAGAAAGAAACCCAGCTTCTGCTCAAAAGGAAAATAATAAATAAATTTTAAAGTTTTTATTGATACACAAGCAAAACCAATTTACAGTATTAAGTTCTACATAAAATTAAATAAGATACAAAAGCGAAGAATAAAAACACTAGACAGTTTTTGTGCAAGGCAAGAGGCATCACAAAAAAAGTTTCCAACATGACCTGCTGAAACATGACTTTTGATCCATCACCATTTGATTGCAACATGCTTGGGCCATAATGTCAACTTCCAGACCCTCTCAGTCTCTTTCTCCCCAAATCTTCTCCGGTGGATCAAAATGTAGTCTCTCAAATAAGACACAGCCTTCTGTATCACTGACAGAGGCCGAATTTTTTCCATTCTATATACCAATGTAGATCTAGTCTTCCATAAAGCTTCCCTTAGGCAACAGATGACCTGCCAGGCTTTGCTTTCTTCCGATTTCGATAGCTTCTCAAGTCCATATCCATAGAGCACTACCTGGGGGTCACTTATACCGCAAGCCAGAAAGCACCTTATCCAGCTGTTAGCCAATGTCCACACCTCTTTTGCGATGCCACAGTCCCATAGAACGTGCCGGATGGATTCTTCTTGTCCGCATCCTTCCACTGGACACCTTGATGTCTTCCCCATGCCTCTCGAATGCATCACAGCCCTTGTTGGTAAAACTTCATGTGCAATCAACCAGCACATGTCTCTGTGTCTATTCAACAAAACCGTGTGGCCAACCCTTTTCCAAACATGGCTGGGATCTCCAGCCACGAGGCCACGAATATGACATACTACATACTGCACCTCTACCCCACACAACAAGTTCCAACCTTCTTGCACTTGTCAACACATCCAGTGCCTCATTTTCCAAATTCCATTCCCTTAAAAATTTCTTTATGATAAAATATGAATATGGGAGGTTAAAAGCAACAGGTGCTGTTAAAGGGATCTCTAAAACTTTCAATATCCTTAAATAAAAACCACACAAAAAGCGAGACATAAAGGATACTTTCCCCCTGTTCCCTACCGCTAAAGACAAATGTAATGATACATATTTGTATATTAGGAAAGTGAACAGTTCAGGCATGCCTTTTCCACCCATTTCCACCTTTTTTTCTACAACCACCCTCTTTACTCTCTCCAATTTTGACCTCCAGAAAAAATAAAAAATAGCCCTCTTTAAAACCAATAAAACAGACCTTGATGGCATAAAAACAGCACTGACAAACAACAGTAATGGTAAAATTACAGTCTTGACAACTAAAGCCTTGCCTTCCATTGTTAATTCCCGTAAACTCCACAGACCGATCTTGCTTTCGACTTTCCCTACCACCCTCTCCCAATTCCTACTCCCTATCCCATTTCTGTCAAAGTTTATTCCCAAGATCTTCATTTCATCTCTACGAATTGTGATTCCCACATTTTCCTCTTCACTCCAGTTTCCATATTGCATCAGTACACATTTGTTTTTATTCAGCTTGGCCCCTGATGCTCCGCAAAACTGGCTTGTCACCTCCAAGCTATTTCTGACTCCCTTATAATCTGTACAAAAAACATTTACATCGTCCATGTATAGTACAGTTCTCACCTCTTGGGCCCCACTCCCAGGGATTTTAATGCCTTCAATCCCATTCTCCATTCTTAAGGCTTGTGCCAGTGGTTCTATGCAGCAAACAAAAAGGAGTGGGGATAACGGACAGCCTTGGCGAACACCGCAATTCACATTAACCACATTTGACATGCTGCCATTAATCATTATTCTACTTCCTATACCCTTATATAATAACCTTACCCAAGTGAGGAACCTGGTTGAAAGCCCCATCTTTTGTAGTACTCTAAACATATACTCATAAGAGATACGATCGTAAGCTTTCTCAAAATCCAAGTTTAAGACCGCTAATCCAATATTCCTCTCTCTCGCATAACCTATGGTATCTCTTATCAGTATTAGGCTGTCCTTGATCCTCCTCTCTGCCACACTACAAGCTTGATCTGGATGAATGACTTCACTCAGGACAGATTTTAATCGAAGCGTTAAACACTTGGAAAGCAGTTTAAGATCACAATTCAATAAAGTTATCGGTCGCTAATTTGCCAGGTCCGTGCGATCATTCTTTTTGAATAGTAAGATCACAACTCCCGTCTTAAAGCTGTCCGGCAGTTCTTCTAAAAACTCAAATTCTTTAAAAATGGTTAAAAGATCCAATGCTAAATTATCCCAAAAGGCCCTGTAAAACTCAATGGGTAGACCATCCAACCCTGGAGTTTTACCCGTTTTGAAGGTCTTCAAATTTTCCATTAACTCTTCTACAGAAAGGCCTTTTGATAACACAGTATCGTCTTTTACACTCTTTGGAATGACTTGCACAAATTTTTCTAACAAATCCTTAGACACTTGTTTCTTTCCAAACAACTCCCCATAGAAATCCTCAGCTACAGTCAACATGTCTTCCATACTAGTTTGCAAAACCCCCTCTCGTCCCTTCAATGCAGACATTAGTCCCCTCCCTGCAACCCTTTTCTTGAAAAAGAATCTTGTACATTTTTCACCTTCTTCAAGCTCTTTCACTTTGCTTTGAAACATGATTTTTTAAATCTTTTCTCTAGAGAGATTTAAAAGCTCATTCTTTAATCCTTTGATTTCCTCACTGAAGTCCCACCCCTCTTCTAATAACTTAACATACCTCTGCAATCTCTTTTGTAATCCGTTTTCAACCCTTCGTATCCTAGCCTGTTTTCTCCTCCCCATCTCTATGAAGAATGCTTTTGTGCGCTCCTTCACCTCCTCCCACCACTGTGCTCTTGTGCCAAACAGGTCGTACAAAGACTGCCATTCCTTATATCTTTCCCTGAACCTGCTCCTCACTTCCTCATCCTCCAGAAGTGAAATATTCAGCTTCCACACACCCTTCCCCACAGTAACAACCGTTGGAATAGCAAGTGTACATGACAGTAAACAATGGTCAAAGAAAAAACAGGGGTTAAGCCTGCAGTTGTGCAAGTAAAATCACGTATCAAAACGAAATCTATACGTGAGGCTTGGGTCCCATTAGACTTGTGCCATGTGAAACCTGCCCTCCCCTGACTATGAAGTTTGAGGGCATCTTTCAGTTTAAAATCTTTACATACCGTTTGCAATAATATTGATGATTTATCAAATCGGACCCGTCTCTCACCCCTCATTCTGCCTTCTCTTTCTAAAAGGCAATTAAAATCCCCAGCTAAAACCAGTGGTTCCCATCCCAATAAATATTCTCTCAATTCCTGAATTAGGACATATCTGTCATGTGGGCAACTCGGACAATACACATTTAAAAGTTTAAATTTGACATTCATGAAACCCAGATACACCACCAGTGCTCTCCCTGGTTTCACTACAAGGTACTGACGTACCTCTACCATCTTATTTTTAATTAAAACAGCATCAGATTTATTCTCATTGGACCCGCTCCAGATTGATGGGCCCAATGTCCACAGTTCTTCCATATCCTTATAGCTGTTTTTAAAAGGTAATCCACACTCCTGTAACAACATAATATCAGCATTTACCTTACTCACAAATGATAATATAGTCCTTGCCCTCAACTTGGATCGAATGCTTCTCACGTTTATGGACACAATGTTCAGAGCCATACTTAAAGTTAGACCAGGGGAGACTAAAAACTCTGGCTAGAATCGTTCAGTCTGTGACACCTACTATACAGGCCTTTTTCTTTTTCCATTTGCTCTCCTTGCCTCCTCCTCCACCACCCCCGCCATCAATAGGATGGTTCTCCACCTGCCCTCCTTGAGTCTCTAGTTCTAAAGCTGGATCAGTAGGATTGGAGAGAACTAATTCCATGGGAGAACCTGCCATCTGAGGACTCTGAAAATGATCTTCCCTCACTTTTCCACTCGGAGTTAGATCACTTTCTATATCAGATGTCTCAGCAGACCTTTTAGACTGCACCCTCTGTTCTATACACTCCATTTGAGCGCTTTCAGTCTCCACGGGTGGCAGACGATCAGGAGAGATGCTACCACTCAATTCAGAGTCCACCTCCCTTTACACTTTATCATTCTTTTCTACCTCAGCCTCATCTCCTTCACTCCATTCTGAAGCCTCGCTCTCTTTTCCACTACTTTCTTCAACGTCAACCACATCCAGTTCCTGATCCAGAACCACTGCTCCAGCCCTAAATGCCTCTTCAAACTCTTCCTGCTTTTGCATCGGTCTTCCCAGTTTTGTTCTATTTGCAAAGGAATTTGGACAGTCTTTAAACACATGACCTTCACACTCACATAGATTGCATTTCCTCACGCTTGTACATTCAGTATATGCATGTCCAATTTCCTTTCACTTACCACACACCACCTTTGTACAGGCATCCACAAAGTGACCCAGCTCCCCACACCTCCTGCACAGTTTTGGCTGCCCTTGGTAGAACACAAGGCCTCTATTTTCACCTAATCCAATCAAAGAAGGAATGTGTTTAAATCCACCATAACCAGTTTTGTCTTCATGCAACGAAACAGGTACTCTCCATGCACAGTTCCAGATCCCATCATCATCCAAGACTTTCTGAGGCTCACCTTTCACTAAACAATACTTAGACAACCATGTCACAATATCTTCCTTCATCACCATCTCATTAAACATGCGAACAATCACAGTCCTATTAGAAAGATCCGTCAGCTTCTGCCATTCAAACATTCTAATCAGGCCCACATCTTTTTTCTCTTCTATTTTTCTCCAAAATTCTTCCAATAACTTTGCCGATTTGAAACTAATGTCAAAACCAATTCCCTTCGGCAAAGTAATTAAGCAATTGACATCTAATGCCTTAACCTTTAACTCTTTCTGTAACACCTTCCTTGAAAAGTCCAACGGTGAAATATCACCCGAGTGAGCCGAGCCCTCACCACACTTGAACACCAAACGCGCGCAAAAGTAACGGCGCATGCCGACCCTACAGGCCGCCATGGCCGTTACAAATGTGGCAAAAACAAACCAAACCTAAACCTCTTCTGTGCACCAAACCCTATTCCCTTAATCTTATACTCGTACAAAAACTCTACTTTCAACTTCTGGGCTTTAACCCTGTAAATCTCCAGCACTGGCTGGAGAGGCTGTGTGTGTCCGGGCTCAGCGGTTATATAGGACAGGACTCAACGCGCAGCAGATGTGATTCATTGATCTGCGCTGCCCGTGCGGAATGCGCGTCTCCTCCGTCTACACGCCACCGCCTCGCTAAACCGCCTTCATACTCCCCAGCGGCAATAACATCTCCATTTATTACATTTATTCTTCCCTCTTACCCCAGAAAACTCCTGGGACGTTTCTGTGAACCGGTAAAGCTCTCTCTGTTGGTGGTCACAAGTAGAAACAATGCACGAGCTGAAAGCAGGAAGTCAAGCACTCCTCCCTCACTGTACGAGCATATTTGGGTCCTGACTTCCGAAAACTCCTAAAAGTGAATTTCCAGAAAGCCATATCAAAGTCTCCCATCCGTTCGTTTCAAATACATAAATAAGATGAGTTCGGGTACTTTTCTGATGTATTTTAATAGTATGGCACTGTGCCTTGTTAAATATGTTACAAGCAAAGTATATCAACTTCATGCGAGGTTTTGCGTGGATACAAAAACATTATATGATATCTGTAACACACGTGAAGAGTGAATCTGAATTAATCAGAATGCCTCGCTGCACCAGAATTGTTATTTACGTATTTTAAAAATACATCTGGTGCATCTGAAGACAGAATAAAACCCAGAACTGTAAAAGGACGACAGACCATTAAACTGTCTGGTGATATTGCTGCACGGGGCGCAGATCACAATAAAACACGTTATTGTAAAAAATGTTTACATTCGTGAATGAGTATTTTTTTTAATTATACCAAATGTCCGTTAAATAATGAATTACGTTTATCAGACCATAAACACTATTATATGAAAAAAAAAACATTTACTATATATGCATTTAACTTGCTTTTTTAAAAAAAACATGACAATACGGTAGATGAAAATTGTTGTTCAGCGCTCTTGTATTAAATATACTCTACCAGCCTTTTAAGTCATGTGTCAGAAATAAAGTGTAAAAAATTCGCTAAATCAAACAAAACACCAGCCCTACGAAAAAGAAAAAAATGTGTTTATCCTGCAATTTTATCTTGCTGAAACGTTTTTTGTTCTCTGTGGCACTAACGGGCTAACGGTTAGGATTCCTGGTTTCCTGATTACATAGAAATGTGTCTCTCTTGACTTACGGTGTCCAAATGATCAGTTCAGTGTAGAAAAGAGCAGCGTAAAACCCAGTCAGGCGTGCAAAACGTAAAAATGAAAGAGAATCGCTTTGTTTCTGCCCGCTTTCTCACTGAAGCCCTTTAGTGTTTAATAGAAGGTTATAACCGCTACACTGCGCGATGTGGGGAGGGGTGACTTGCAAGCAGAGTTGACCTTTGAGAAAGGACTCGTCTCGGGAATATATTTCCACATTTTGAAGAGATTTTCTCCATTTCTGTAGCCTGATTTCCACTACTGCTAGAGAGCTGTAGAATCTGGAATCACCTATCCAGCTCTGGGAACAGTGTGTAGATGACAGGTTTGTGACTTTATCATGAGCACGGTATATGAATCTATCAGATTAAAGACACTGTGAGCATTTGAATAAAATTAAGGATAGTCTGTCCCAGCTTGCCGCGATGGTATAGTGGTCAGTACTTTGTGCTGTGACCTCAATACCCGCGCTTTGAATCCGGGTGACAGCAGCCCAAGACAAGAGAGTTTCCTTTGTCTACAGATGCAGCCATTCAAAATGCGCGGGCGATACCGCATTATTTTCCGGTACGCTGTACGCAGTCTACCGCAAGTTACCGGTAAATACCGCTAGCAAAATAATAGTATCCGGAATTTCCGCAAGGTGGAGCTAATAAAGCTCAACCTCTCATGTTTGAGCTGTAGCCATCAAAGTCTTTAACGAAGATATTAATAATAGTATTAATAATAAATGACCTTGGACAAGATGTAAACTCAAAGTATTGCCCTGGTCCACATTCTTTTTTTCATTGACCGTCTTTGTAAAAGTAACACCACAGCATTTCGCAATCACACATTTTTTTCCAATCATGCAAAGTACAGTAATTTTTGAGATTCGATTCACCATGCCTTACACATGCTCATAAAAGAGATTGATTAAGGAACATAAACATATTACCATATGCAAACTGTACTGTATACAGTATGTATATGTATATTTAATGTCTTAACTGTGCCAGTTTAAGTATTGAATATTCATATCTAATTTTACCACTGAAGGGAAATCTTAGTAGCTGAGCATAAAAAGAATAGGAGCATACTGCAACGGGTGTGAAGGCCATAAACGATATTAATTTTGGAACATAAACATACAGTATATGGCTGGTCTCGGTACTTTAAAGAAAACATACACGAAACATGGTTTCATTATGACCAGAATCTGTCTTGAGATATTTTTAACTTGATTTACAGTATTTGAGAGGTATGTCTTAACACCGATACTACAGTGCTTAAGTACTGCTCAAGTATATGTTTCTAGGTTTATATTATGCATTTCATACGGTCAAATTACTTTTGAGCAACTAATAAGAAGCGCGAAACGGTATGCGTTTTAGTTTCGTTTCGTGCTGGGACCCGTGGATTGATTAGAGATATCAAGTACATACAAGTCATTTTTTAAATGTTGTAGTTCGTCTTGAAAAAATGTTACGAGTACATCATCTATCAACAATTACACAGGTTCTGTTTCCATATTGCGGATTTTGGTTACGTAATATTATTTTCTAGATTTCACGTTGTGAATATATGATTTGGGCAAACAGAGCCGCAAAGAAGTACATTATGGGTTGTTGTTTTTTTTTGCAGTTTTATCTAGAACAAGCGATGCTTAAACCTTTGTCTGATTCTTGTGAAACTATCCACACGACAGTTACAGTACCTAGGAGTTGACTTCAGTGATGTCACCGATGGGATGTTTCTAAAAATCCATCCACTGTAAAACGTCTTCTCTAGTTGTCCTGCATATGTATTCGCTAATGAAGCTGTGTGTTCTGAGCCTGGATCTCTACATTTCTGTATGAACCAGCTTAGAGGGCTAAAGACAGCTTGTGTTTAAATTGAGTGTAAGGCAATTTATGCTTCTAAAGTCATGGTCAGCATTTATTATTGTACTGTGCTGTAAACTTGTTCTGTGCCAAGTCACATTATTTTATAGCGTTTTTATAGCATTATCAAATCCGGTGGAGCTGTGTTAGTTTCCTGACTCCCATGTCACATGGTCTGTGATTGAAACCTGTAATACCGGTTTAATTCGTCACAGCCAGCACTCCGGTTGTAAAGTAGAAGCAGGCGAGATTTCCAGCGAAAAACACCTCCCCCTTCTTCAGGTGTGAGGGTCTTCTGCTCAGAATGAAACGCTAAAATGTAATGTAGGCTCTGAATGGGTTCAATTGTGATTTGGGCTTGATTAAGGTCGCTGCCTTTCATCTAAGACCCTACTTGAATCCTTCTAAACTAAAAATCAGTGTTAGTGAGTTCTAAATAAAGAGGTATCCAGGTAACAGTGAAACGGGCGGACAGTCTGGGGAGATCGCCCGTTTTCCATGTAAATAGTTCCCTGGTTCCGCACCCCTTGGTGTTTCTCTCGCTCTCTCTCGGGTCACCTGATCATTAGCTCGAAAGATTTGAGTGCTTTGTGTATATTCTAATGGTAGTGGGGGCAGGGTGTGTGGGAACAGGTTTGGTTGAAATTGCATTGGAGATCTATGTTCTTCACACCTGAAACATTTTCTCTGAAAGCATTTTCTTCGCAGTTTAACCGATCTTGTTACAGCATGTTACAGTTTACTATTATTAACCATATTAATTTTAAGTGCTTAATGTAAAATCTTGTAAAAATATATTTTCATTGTTCAAATATACATTAAGTCTGACTATCATATGATAAGTTAAATACAAAACTAAAGAAAAAATAGGGTTAAATATAATTCAAAATATTTTGCTAACAATGTTAACTGTTTATGAATAATAAAATGTATTAACTAAGGAGTAGGATGGCACAGTTGTTAGTATGTTTTTTGTTTTGTTTCTTTTTCATAAATACAACAGTAGTACCTGATGTCTCAGTGGCTTTCAAAATTAAATTATGCATGCAAACCTGTGAACTAGAAAGATAACTAAGATATCCATCTATTTATAATGGTGGCAAAGTGGTTAGCATTACTATCTTGCAGCACTGGGGTCCTAGGTTCAATTCCTGCCATCCTGTGTGTGTGGGGTTTACATGTTCTCTCTGGGTTACATGGTTTTTCTCCATATGTGTGATATGACTCCCTCTTGCACTCCAAAACATACTGGTAAGTTAATTGGTTTATGGGAAAACTGGCCCTGGTGTGTGTGTGTTTGTGTCTGTCTGTCCTGTGATGGACTGGCGCTATGTCCAGGGTGTATTCTGCCTTGTGTCCGTTGCTTACTGGGATAGGCTCCAAATCTTCTGTACTGGATAAAGAGATTAGAAATGGAAGTAAAGGCACTGTGTGGATGGAACTATACACAGTGTTAGAAACCCACTATGAAATGGCAGCATCTCACTGAGAATAAAATATTTTATACTGCTGGCTTAAGGAAACAGCCTTTCCACCTCTCTTGCACATCAGTATCCATACCTAGTTATTTAAACAAATTGCCTCTAATTATAAACATCTTAATATGCTGGCTCTGTGGATCCGCATCAGCTATGTTTGCCCATTCCTTCAATTCATGTGCATCCAACACACAGTTCAATGCCAGCAACTACACATAATCTAAAATACAATCCTTATTTCAGTATCTATGTAAACATATAGTCTGTTAACTTCATCATCTTCATCAAAAGTATGCCTAACCCCATTAGGAAGTGTTCTTGTTATAAGTGTATTCCTCAGCTTTCCCCAAACTATCTTCTTCTTGCCAACATCTCTAGTCTTTTATACTGCAATAACTCAGCCAACACTTAAATCTCCAAAAGCTGCCTGTGTTAATTTCTTTAAATCGCAAATATCATGTGTAAATACTGGCCATGTAATACTCTGCATTGTGGAATAATAGTTTATTTTAAAGGGAACTAGAGAAACTAAGAACTAGAGAAATCAAGAAAGGCTTTTTTTCTAGAATTAATAAATGCACATCCTGTTCACTGGGGAAATTAAATCCACACTGAACAATCTTCAATATGTTCAGAATATGACAGCAATAATCCTATCAGGGATGCATAACACCTGTTTTCAAGTCCTTGCACTGGTTACCTATCAGATTTCGAGTCAACTTCAAAATCCTTATCCTCCTTATATACTGTCCTACAACTGTTATTATTGATCTCCGAATTATTGTACTTGACATGACTTCATTCAGCCTTTCCTGAACGTCTATGACAGGCAGAGAGAGTGCTGTTTCTGGTGCGATCTTTTACAGCTGACATTTCACTGTTTTAAACGAACAAGAAATTAGATTGCTCATAAATCACTTATTCTATATAAACACAGCGTAATTGCCCTCCGAAAATCTTCTTTTTCTTGTTCGTTTTAGAGACCTTGATCGAAACTGATTTTAGATGTCAGAAAGGATTTATTTTCTCTGTATTTCCTACATTGCTTTGTCGAGATTTTAACTTTATATCTAACTTTATATCTAGGCTCAGATTTCAACTATAAATCGTACAGTAATTAATAGCAGTAAATACTGATGTTTATACATAAAAAAGTCATGCCTTGGAGTATAGACCCCCAAAGGAATGCCATAGACTCAAACTGCAAAATAAACACATACAGAAAGAAAGTATTTGTATTGTAATTGCAAATCCTGGTACTGTATGAGTGATTGGTATGACTTTCCTCATTACAAATCTCTTATTAGAATTTAAATTTCTCTGTAACTCCAGGTCAGAACAGAGAAAATGTAACTGCCTTAAGGAGTTTACGATTATGAAAAATAGAAGGATAAGCATAATACGTATGTATTCTGTCATTTTCTAAGTCATGTTATTGAGCACCAAATCTTATTGAGAATATGAATCCATTTAAGGTTTATACCATTAAAGTAAAGATTTATTCCATGCTGAAAATGTTTGATCCAGACTTTTTTTGAGGCCTGTTTAATTGTGTCTGAAGTCTGATGTTGTAAATTTTATTGTTAAAAATATCCATGAAAATGTCACTACTAAAGTTAGCTGGTACTTTTGGTATTGTAAGTGGCAAGTAGAGCTCATATTTTAGATTTTGTGTAGTTGCTAGCGTTGAACTGTGTGTTGGATGCACATGAATTGAAGGAATGGGCAAACATAGCTGATGCGGATCCACAGAGCCATCATATTAAGATTTTTATAATTAGAGGCAATTTGTTTAAATAACTAGGTATGGATACTGATGTGCAAGAGAGGTGGAAAGGCTGTTTCCTTAAGCCAACACTATAAAATGTTTTATTCTCAGTGAGATGCTGCCATTTCATAGTGGGTTTCTAACACTGTGTATAGTTCCATGCACACAGTGCCTTTACTTCCATCCATTTCTAATCTCTTTATCCAGTACAGAGGATTTGGAGCCTATCCCAATAAGCGACGGACACAAGGCAGAATACACCCTGGACATAGCGCCAGTCCATCACAGGACAGACAGACACAAACACACACACACCAGGGCCAGTTTAAATCTAACCTCAGAACCTTTCTTTTCAGAAGACTTAGTGTCTGTATCTGCTTCATTTTCTAATTTTGGTAGCACCTCTACCTGCTTGTCTTTCTTATATGCATTTACTTTGTAATCTGTGGTCCTTTTATCTGTTTTTACATCTACTGTATTGCTTTGAGATGCCACCTTTAATGGTGATATATCAAATAAAGTTTTTTATTATTGTTATAGGGAAACATGATCAGATTTTCCCTGGTTCAGAAAAAAAGATCTAAAGTATACTAGTTTGTCACTCTTCTCATTCCCTTTGCTAAATGACTTTTCATACTAATCTGATCAATCTAACTGCCAGTTTTCTGTGCTTTCTCTATCCTGCTAGATTTGCAATTATTCTGAAAATTTTCATCTTGAAATAACTCATTTCTAAATACCTTTTTCACTGTTAACATCTTGCAGCAACTCTGCGACAAAATATACACTCTGACAGTTCATCCTGCTACCAACATTAAATAAAACAAATCTTAAGATTTCTATATTTATGTCTTTATTTAGTGGTTTCATTAGTGACAAAGGCTAAACTTTCTTGGGAAAATGTCTTTTATGTGTTGCGGAAAAAACTGACTTGCTTTAACAAAATATGTTTACAAATCCTTTCACCTGGCATTTTCGTAGTTAGAAATTATGGAACGCTCTGTTAAAAGCAAGGGAGTTTTTATGTCCGTTGCAGTTCTTTTGCAACATGAATATAATTATGTCGTTATTAATTTCTTGAGATACGCAATTCCATATTATATTCCCTTTTAATCAAATTCTAAAAGTATGCTTGTTGACTCCGGTATCGCGTTAGTTAAAGACTTCAATGCTTAAAATGTTTAGGGAGAAATGGAATACTGGTGTGTATGTTTTCTTTATTATTTAGGATACAATTCCTAAATAATAATTTGAACAAATCATTCTTTAATTTCAGATTGAACATTATTAACACTAAACGCATGTTAATTAATAGATATTGACTCTTTTCTAGATTTTAAAATGGGTCAAGAACGGGAAAAGAATCAGTGCTCACCAATCGGTGAACTTAATCGATTATTCTACGTTTTATTAGTTGAATTAATTGCTTGTTGATAGATAAGTGATCAATAACTCTCCTCCGTGCGCTCTGCGCGTCTCCCGCGGTCTCGCTCTCTGATTCCGGCGCTCTGCCTGGTGTCTGTGACGTCACAGCGCTCTTTCTGACAGAGCAGAGCTCGAGGAGACTCCTGTCCGGAGCCCGGTGGGCTTTTCTTACAGATATAACATCTCCAAAAACAAAACACACCGGGCTATTAAGAGAAGCGATTCATAACAGCAGGAGGAGGAGAATGACAAACCGAGAAATGAAATTCATTAAACACTAACAGAAAAAAAATGTTTACTTCACAGAATAATGCGTTATAAAGCATACTCCTGTGGAGCAGAAGAGAAAGAGAAGGAGCACAGGTCTCTATAATAAGCGCTTTTAAGCATTTTACACGAATCCCCATAGAATAGAAGCCAGGAGGATCAGACTCCTGATCCTGGAGGTTGAAGAGCAGCTCTTGGTTTTATTTTCACTCGAGCTCTCAGTTCCTCAGCCAGTTTGATTATTTAATTAACTATATAACTGTTATCAGACTCTGTTTAACTGTATATTTATAAGACTCCCCATGAGAGACGTGTGGGAGACGCTGAATCCCAGGGCTGGTGTGGAATCACACACAGACAGGTCTTCTGTGTGATCTGAGTCCCACTGCTCAGAGCTACAAACTTGTCAACTAGTCACTATTGTAGACACGACCATCAGTCTGCTGCTGCTGATAATCATATTACACTTATAAGAGTGGCAATACTGCTGTTCATTAAATAAGTAAATATAATAATAAGAGATAATCACATATTGCTCAATTGTCAGTCAAACACTTCTGACAGATAGGTTTATTCCATGCTGAAAAAAAGAAGAAAGAGAACACAAGGTTTTGGCTGTGGAGCCAGGGAGAGAGACAGGGCAGTAGGCAAAGGTAAAGTAGCGGGAGAACAAAGGCTGGGAGGGAGGAGGAGTGAGAGGCGGGAGCAGGGGACAGAAAGAGAGGCCAATCAAGAGGTGTGAAGTCAGAATAGATATAGAGAGGTGTGACAGAAAGAGGGTCTTGGAACAGCTGTGAAGAGACAGAATGCTGGTTTAGTGAGAGAAGCGGGCAAGTGGCCCAGGGAGGAAGAGATTTAATCTGTTTCTCTACTGTGCATGTTTAAATCCACTTAATATTGAATATTAATATGGAATTTTACAACTAAGGCTAAATTTTGGTAGCTGAAACAGAAGTACTGTATAGTACAATTTTGTTTTGATTTGAACCGATGTTTGCACCTCAATAATCCATTCGTCGTCGAAAGAAGCAAAGGCAGATGTGTTTTGAATCTCACGATGATCCTGTTCTCAATCCAAAAGAAAGGTTTAATGTGATCCCACTAGAAAAAGGATCAATTTCTATATCTAATGATGTCCCTCAAACATTTTGTAATATCTCTGGGAGTGTATACAGTAGAAGCCTGGTTAACTGCTTAAATTCAAACTAAACAGGACTATGGGAATGAGATTTGATTTCGAACTGGGATTTAAATAAATAGGAACGCTGCACTACATTGTGCTTTATGTAAGACAAAAGGTGGGCTTCCTGTGTTTTCGATAACTCAGTTGTAAGAGCGGAGGAATATAGTGGAAACAGCTGGGAACTCTTTGTTCTCTGGTTTGAATCTGGCTGGAAGAAAGGTGTTTTTTATGTTCTTTAATCAAAAAGTGAAAATTTGTCGTTCACTTAGTTGTCCAACGAAAGCTGAGTAAACGGTGAAGCAGAGCCTCTTGTTCTGAATTCTTCTAACATTTTCTAGGCTTGTAGACTCCTCACTCTTTCTTAAACAAAGTGCCGCAGATAAAGATACAGTAGTTGTCGGGAGTTTAGTTCAGTGGTAGAGCACATACAGGCTGTATGTGGTTGTTTTCAATCGCCGGCGTCTCCACTCTGGATTTCTTCCTAAGCGCGATATCTTTCCTTACTTGTGTGTGAATTTCAGCGCGACACATAAACCCTTTGTCTGTTTTATAATTATTCTATTTTAAATCAGTTAAAACAAAAAAAGTACTAATTACATACACATAGAAAACATATGTATCTAATTTGAAAATGTGGGCAATGTATTACTAGTTGTGGAGCAGAGCTCACAGTAGAGCAGTTGATATTGTTAAACCACGTATTGTTTTTAAATGACGCTACTAAACACTGGCACAGTAGTGTGTGCAGTCCTACCCAACCTTTCTATCGAGTGGATGAGTCTCCTGTTCCATCTCCAATTCTTTCCGCACATTTCAACTGTTTCACCACCGTTATCATTAGCCACTAATATGAGAATACTGTTCTGAAAGACTGTCTTAAATAATAATGTTGAAAAGGGTAATGATAAGAGTTTTTTTCATTAAGGTAACCATACATTTGCCTGTATAGTACAACTTATTATCTGTATCCACATATCCCCAATATTAATGCTGTCTCCTGAGAAACACAAGTGTAGAGTCAAATCATATTAAATAATACAACAAATCTATTCAATTAACACCCCTATGTGACAGAACACATTTAAGACTTACACCCCTTTAAATATGTATTTCCTTCATTTCAGTTCTCTCCCCAGGATACCTGAAAATTCATTATAGCATAATAAAGTCTGTGCATGCATTACCTGTAATAGAGCTACTAATACAGATAACATTAAACTTCATTATTAAGATATCACGCTTTTATTAATAAAATATGTATTGATAAAATTCCTTGTGAATAATTGTAGTGTCTGGAAAGCAATTGTTCATTACTTAATGACGATATTATTTCCACTACATCCAGGACAGTTCCAATGTGATCTATTCTTCCGCTTAGTCTGCTTAGTCTCCTACTTTAGTAACATCTAATGGGCAGCAGCTGTTATTTTATGTTTGTTGCAATTGAGAACAGGTTTGGTACAGAGCTGCTGACAAATTTCAGCAGCCAGTTTGTTGCAACTGACCCGTTGTAGCTACCAATCAGAAGCAAGGAGAAACAAACATTAGTTTTGCCTTTTTCTTAATAAAAAAGGAAAACCGAGTAGTAGTTTATGTGGTAATTTCAGGTACAATGTATGAACTAAAGATAACTAGTCCCACAGTAATGCGTGGGGTCCTATCAACAGAAGAAAAAAAATAGTTGTAACCCGAAAACACAACAAACACAAAACGAGAAGTCTTCCGGGAACCTAGGTAAATCCCTGTAGTAGTCTAGCAACTATAAAAAAACAACCAAATGCAACAACTTCAAAAGAAAAAGAACATTAAAAACAAATCTGGGGAACAACGTAAACACAGAATCTAATGCAAGAGCTTCAAGTCTTCAGTGCTCCTCTCATCTCAGTAGACTCTCATATATTTGGGAGCTGCATAAGCATGTGTGGGCTGCAAAGGTGAAAGTATAGGTTTATTCCATGCTTATTCCAAGGAAACACAATGTTTCGGCTATGGAGCTATTTGATTGTGAATCGAAATAAACCTTTACTTTTCATTTGATGTTAATTTATCTCCATCAAATACCTAAGAGTATCTAAACTCGACAGTTGCTTTTAGTAGCTAAAGACACTGCTCCAGGTGAGGCTTGAACTCACAACCTCAGTATGACTCCGCTGTGCACTGCTGTATTAGTACCATGCTCTGACTGATTGCGCCACTGGAGCGATGCAAGTTGTGCTCCTCATACAGACTGACGCTGCAGAAACACAGGGTGAAAACGGTTTCGGTTGTGGATCCATCTCCAGATGGGGAAAAGGAACAGTAACATAGCAAGGAAAATACAAGAAAAGAAACTGAAAGAATTGTGCCAACAGCATAGGGGGACGGAGGGAGGTGATCAGACAAGTAAATCAACCCGGCGGATTATTTGTAGCGACATTTTTTGAGTCAATCAGCACACTGATTTCTCTTCATGTGCCTTAAACCGTGCAGTTTGTATTTTCGTTGTAGATAGGTTTCTTCAGACGTCCAGTAAAGTGACAATAATGGAGAACTAGCTGACGCACCCCATCGTGAAGACCCTCTGTAAGGTGATTACACGTTTCATTTTCAAGTCGCCTCCTTTACACGCAATTGCAGCCCCGACACTGATAGAACATGAGAAATGGCTTCAATTTCAATGTGAAGCGCAGTACAGGCTCGATGGCTCCACATCTCCCATCAATCAAATAAAATTGCAGTAAAGCGATGTAAATATGACTCTTAAGTACTGGGAAAGATGATTATTTTGAGCGTGCCTCCCAGGGTCTGCTACGAGGCTGAAGTTGGCTTCTTATTCGCGTTTTTCGTTCCATCTTAAATGCTGCTGCTGTGATGTTATGTCGCCTTTCACCTGTAGATGGCTCTCTTCGATCAGTACTAATCCGGCTGGAATACTGTAGACATCTTCACTGAAAGGGAATATCCAAATAAATAGCGGCTGTCCAAATTATATTTTTGTATGGAATATATTTCAGAAAATCGCAAACCAATTTTAAAAACTCACCACAACAAGGACTTACACTGGGAAAAGGTGATTGCACTTTCTGCTTATTGCTACGGCCTTTCCCCCGATTATGAAAATGTCTCACAGTTCTGACACTGACGTGTGAAAGACAATGTAACAGACTATCAAAATCCTGAAGTACAAACAATTTTAATGCACCAGTTTTTTTAAATATGACCCTCTGATCTTGGCATGTCAGAATACATTGGGAAAAAGTATGGCATGAATTGCAATGGCACACATTGTTGAGAATATCACTGACCTTGCCGATATTTGCAGGGGATACGAATGTTTTGCACATGTTGAACTACAACATGTAAAAATTGAGCTCCTTAGTCAATATCACTGGGAATGTCCAATAATGACGAACATCAGTAGCCTCAAAGAAACTTAGACTCACACATGGAGTTTTATCTTCGAATGGAGATTGGGAGAATTAATTTATGCTCTCGTTGCTCATTAGCTAAATTATTTTAAAAATATGACACAGATTTGTTCGAGAAACTTGTAATTGCCTTAAAGAGAGTCTTCGTGAAGATGTGCACCAGCTAGCTCTCCACTGTCAATTGACAGGACTTGAGAAGAAACTGTTCTCATACAACCAACATACAAATTACACATCTTAAGGAACATGAAGAGAAATCCGTGTACTAAATAACATAAAACTGTCGCTGCAAATTATCACCAAGCTGTTTTATGTATCTGACCACCTCTATCCTACTTTGCAGCGAGCACAATTCTTTCTGTTTCTTCATCGCTCTTTTACTGTCTCTTTCCCCCATGTGGAGATGGATCCACAGCCGAAACTTTAGGTCGGTTCCTGTTACTCTGTCCAATTGAAAGAACTGTATTAAAGGCACTCCACTCCACTCTGCAGGAAAGTTATTGCTGCTCTCTACACAATATACTGCAGCCAAATGTGATAGCGATACTGTCACTGCCTGTGGACCACGTGTTCCTGCTGTCAGCCTATTATGTCATGTTCATCCACACCCAGAAACATTACTGCTGTAGCACAAGAGTTATATAGGCACAGTCGATAGAGCATGAATCTCTTAATCTCAGAACTGTGGGTTCAGTCCCCACATTGGGTCCCTCTGTGTCAATTTGATCCCCCAAATCCTCCTAGCATGACCTGATGGTGAAACAGTGATACCCAGTCCCCTATATGACCTTTGTGTAATTCAGCTTTCTTTACACTTGATTCAGATTTCGATCTGAAATCATCTGCCGAACAAAAGTTTGTCTAAATCGAGGGAGATCTGCTCTCAATCAAGTATTAAACACTTCAGCATTTACTGTTTGAATACCGCACTTTGTCAAAACACTGCCGCTTCTTAAGCTAGTAAGTAATGTTTTTTGAGCACGCCTTGTATTGTTAATGCTTATATTAAAAAAGCATAAATTCACATAATGGAATTTGGACTGAACAAAGTAATCCAGCCCCTATACAACATTACAAACCCACTGAAAACTGTAAAACAAACAAAAAAATGAAACAACTTCAAAACAAAAAGAAAAAGAACATTAAAAACATATCTGGGGAACAAGAAAAACACAGAATTTAACTGCGAGAGCTTTTTCAAGTTTTCGGTACTCCATCCAGTAGTTCCGTTAAGCCTTATTCAAAGCCCAACTGCAGTAGGCAACTACACGCTCCCCATCTGGCCCCTCCTGCGCCAACACCGCGCCCACCCCCGAGTCACTCGCGTCGGTATCTACGACATACGGTAACCGCGGGTCGGGGTAGGCTAGCACGGGGGCCCCCACCAGAGCTTCACGTAACCGACCGAAAGCTGTCTCACAACCCGAGTCCAAGTCAAAGCAGTGGCACTTGTTGGTGAGGCAGTGCAGTGGGGGAGCGATGCTGGCAAAGTCCTGGACGAACCTCCGATAATACGAAGCCAAACCCAGGAAGCTGCGCAGCTCTGCGACGGTGCGGGGAGTCAGCCATCCCCTCACTGCAGCAACCTTACCTGGGTCTGTAGCCACCCCTCGCGGTCCAACAACATGTCCCAGGAAGGTCCCCTCCTGCCACAGGAGCTCTCACTTGTGGGGGTTGAGCCTCAGGACAGCACAGCAGAAGCAGGCCAGCACCGCCTGGAGGTTCGTCAAGGCCTGGTCGAAACCCCGCGCATGAACCAGCAGGTCGTCCAGATACAGCACACACTGGTTCCGCAGGACCGATGCCAGCACCCTCTCCATCAGCCTCTCGAAAGTTGCTGGGGCATTGCACAGGCCAAAGGGCATGACAGTAAACTGCCAGAGGCCCTGGCCGATGGAAAAGGCCGTCTTCGGTCGAGCATCTGGAGCAAGCGGTACCTGCCAGTAGCCGCAGCGGAGGTCAAAGGAGCTGAACCAGGTCGACCTGGTGATGTAGTCCAAGGCATATCCTCGGCAGGGGGATAGGAATCTTTCCAGCAGTTCATGCAGAACCTCCACGAGCCGTCTTTTTTTCGGAACAGTATAGCAGGTTTGCGGAGGGCTCAATCACCCACGATTTTTTCCTCGGCGGCAGTACGCTTGGCGTGAGCCATGTGTTCCGGTGGGATGCAGATGGGCTGAGCATCGCCAGTGTTGATGTTGTGTTGGACCGGGGCGGTGCGGGTGCAGTCCGCATCCCTTGCTGCAAAGAGGTCCTCATTTTGGGCGAGTAGTTCCTGGAGTAGTTCCTGGTCCCAGTCGAGGCCCTCGCAGCTTCGCTGGTAGAGGTCCTCAATGGCGCGCCTCGCTTCCACGCAACGCTCGGCCACCGCCGCCTTGTAAGGCCCCCCGGGTGATTCAGGGGCAGGATCCAGCACATTCGCTCCCCGGCTTGCAGGCCCGGTCCGCCCCGGCGACTGCCACCGCCACTGCCTCTTTTTCCCCCGGCTCCGGCAAGCCCGCGTCCCTCGGCCTTCGCCGGACCTGCCCTCTACCAGGGGAAGTCGCTCTCCCTGCCACACCAACTCCTGCCGGCCCAAGTACAAATTAGCCCCTGCCTGCTGCAGCAGGTCCAGCCCCAGGATGCAGTCCTCCTGGATGGGTGCGAGGTAGCAGGGGTGGCGCACCGTCACTGTACCCAGACGGAAGGCAAGCACCTGTTTCCCCTGGACAGCAGCAAGCAGTCCCATCACGGTCTTCAGCTGCAGGCCGGAGGCCTCCCATCCTGGGGGGTTGGTGCCCTTGGTGTTGGGGAGGACGCCAGGCCGGAGTAGGGTTACCGATGAACCGGTGTCGAGCAGGGCCAGGCAGGGTTGGTCCTCGATTCAGCAGTGGAGGTACAGGCCCCGGCTACAGCTGACTCGCTCCACGGTGGCGTGCAGGGCGCCGGTCTTCACAGCGCTCTCCGGAGCTGGGGTTGAGGTGTTCCAAGGGCGGCCGTCCCCGCGCTGAGCCGCCCCGTTCCCGTTTCCTGATGCTGATCTAAGTGTGCGAGGCTTTGGGGCCCATCAGTCCCAGGCTCGGTGTCCCCTCTTCCCACAGCGTTGGCAAAACCAAAACCGTTGGTCAGCCAGCAGGGCGCACTGCATCTGCTGTGCTTCCAGCCACCCCAAACACGGCCTCAGCCCATGTAGCAAGGGCCAAGGCCTGCCCCAGCGAGGCCGCCGCGGCCAGCGTGGCCAGCTGTACATGGTGCCGCAGCTCCTCAGGTGAGCCATCTCCGCTGCACCTCCTGGAGGAAAGCTGGGTATCCTCGGCGGGCGAGCCCAGTCGCTCTCCTGGTCGGCGCCGCCGCAGGGCCAGCCTCTCTTGCATCAGGTCCGGCGCCTCCTCCACGCTGAAGCGCAGCCGGAGAGCTGCTGCCAGTGCCGCATATTCTCCTCGGTCCTCCTCCGGGACATCCAGGAGCACTTGGCAGGCTGCTTCTTCCAGCGCCACAGCCAGGTGGCTGGCTATCTCTGCCCGGTTCCAGCCATTCGTTCGGGCCGCGAGCTGGAACTGCCTAAGGTTTAATAAGGTG
The DNA here is from genome assembly GCF_055471065.1 of Atractosteus spatula. Classification (NCBI taxonomy): domain Eukaryota; kingdom Metazoa; phylum Chordata; class Actinopteri; order Semionotiformes; family Lepisosteidae; genus Atractosteus; species Atractosteus spatula. The sequence continues at coordinate 22,861,446 of NC_142715.1, read as the reverse complement.
CTTCCCAGTCGTAGAGACCGGGTCGCACCCGCGCCGATGAGTGTGGGAATCGCTGGTCGGCTCCGGCAGGGAGGGTATCTTCTCTCTGGGGTATCCGCTGGCCAGGAGTAGCAGCCAGTTGCCCCAATTCTACCGGCAGAACCACTACTGAGTAGCCCTGGTAAGGGCTGTGGCCACCTGTCGCACCCAGGAGTTGCTCAGGCTCCGTATGTGCGCTGCCAGTGGGTTCTGTCTCTTTTAGAGTCAGCCAGCGCTTGACAGAATCGGTTAATGTCTGCCACGGTTTGTCCATCCTGCCCGCTTCTGACACCAATGTAGCGTTTGCAGGTTCTTCTCAGGACAAAGGACCAATGGAGACGAGATAAATGAACCAAGTGATAGCTTTATTCTTTATCAACCACACAAAACCAAACACAGAATATACACACACATGAGGAGACTGACAGAGCACGTAAACATCTTTAGGGTGGTAATTACTTAACAACAAGCTATACACTTATAAGACTACACAGGACACTAGAACTACTACAGATGCAGCCATTCAAAGTGCGCGTTACAGACACGTACTGCAGGTGGCGTCGCGCATTGTGACGCAAGATGACGCGAGGCACCACAGTACGTGATTGGTTAACCAACAGGGGCACTCGTGGTCCGTTGGTCTGTCGTAGAAAGACTTACAGTAAATGTCTTTGCTGTGCCCGTTGTAGATATTGAATTTTACCACTGAAGGGAAATCTTAGTAGCTGAGCATAAAAAGAATAGGAGCATACTGTAACGCGTGTGAAGGCCATAAACGATATTAATTTTGGAACATAAACATACAGTATATGGCTGGTCTTGGTACTTTAAAGAAAAAATACACACCAGTATTCCATTTCTCCCTAAACATTTTAAGCATTGAAGTCTTTAACTAAAGAGATACTGGAGTCAACAGGCATACTTTTAGAATTTGATTAAAAGGGAATATAATAATGCATCACGTACATATTTTATGAAAGCAAGATTGCTCAGCTGGACAAAAGTACACAACCTACCTTTATCAGAAATATTTATGCATCAAAGCCTTTACCGAAGATATTACTAATAGTATTAATAATGAATGACTTTGGACAAGCTGTATACTCAAAGTATAATTTCTTTAGCACATTTGTACAAGCACTTGGAATCTGTCCAAGCCATACTTTGTCAGTCATTTTGTTTTACTTCAACGGGCATAAAAACTCCCTTGCTTTTAACAGGGTGTTTCATAATTTCTAACTACGAAAATGATTTAAAATGCGACACTTATCATTCAACTAGAGCTCAAAACATCACAAGGATCCTCAAGAGCACAGCAAAGACTGTATTAAAAGATACTTGTATGAGATACATGAGAATCCAGGCTTTTTTTATCAATGTTTTCTTTTCCGTATACCAGATTTTATGGAACCACTTCAGAAGGGTGTCAGCCAGTCAGATTCCAGGAATCGGTACTTTAAAGGAAAAATACACACCGGTATTCCATTTCTCCCTAAACATTTCAAGCATCGAAGTATTTAACTAGCATGTGAAATAGCGTGTAAAAAAAAGTGTTAGTTTTAAGCTTTTCCGCTAATATAATATGGAATCGCGTATCTAAAGAATTTAATAACGATATGATTATATTCGTGTACTGCAACAGGGCTGTGTAGGGCAGTTTCGCATCCCTGTTCATGCGAGTTGTCTTGTAGCCTACTGGTCTACGTGCCTGATTAACAACTTGCAGGTTGTGTGTTCAAATCCAGCTGGTGCTGGACTTTTCTTTTAACAAACATTTCTTCGAAAAAATAGAATAGCAATATTATGGACAATCAATTGACTTTTATATTTCAAAATATCGCAACATGATCGATTCTAAGTCATTTTTGATAACAATGAATAGTCACCTTCTTCCCTTCTGACAACGGTCCCTGCTTCTGCTTCCTGCTTCTATTGTGTGTGTGTGTAATAGAGTACATTTTTATAGAGAAATGGAGGCTGGACAGTATGCGATACAATATAAACATTTATATTGATTTAAATCATGTTTTGATTTAAATCGCAAACGCGTATTTAATTATATGTGTTTTTTTAATCATAATCAGGCTAATGCAACATAAATTGATACAGTATATCTGTCTTATTTTTAGTAAATAAAGTGCATTTTTGCACACTATATGTGCAAACGTTTTATGATATGTCGCTGTTGTGAATGTCTGTGGACATGTGCTGGCTGGACAGGAGGCTCCACTGTACACAGAGAGCTTAGAAGACAAAGATATCAATTTATTTTAGTCAAAAATTTATATATCACCTTTAAAAGTGGAATCTCAAAGCAAAGTAAATACCCAACACTGATTGAACCCATCTGCCATGCTAATAAAACACCTTGAATTGAATTGAATTGAGGGAAAGAGGGGGGGAGGGCGCACGGCAAATAAGATACACTCCACAGGCATCCACAACAGCAACATATGAAACGTTTGCACATATAGTTAAGTTATTACTTGGTTTTCAAAGTCGGGAGACATTAGAGGCTTGCCACACCCGGACTGTTAAACCAACGCATTAGCACGTCAAAGCCCATTGAGGACTCGGGCGCAATAATTGTTTTGTCCCTTGATTTACTGATCTGCATTAATTATGGAAATCGAGTTCCTGCTCTGTGCAGACGACCTGGTCCCGCTGTCGCCCACAGAACAGAGGCTGCGCCAGAACCTGGCACTGCTGGAGCAGCACTGTCAGACCTGGGCGCCGACAGTCAATCTGGACAAGACCAGTTATGGTTTTCCAGAAAAAAAGCCAGACCCCAGGGAAACAGCTACAAATTCACACTTAACAACACATTAACACCTAACAACGGGAGCAGGGACGAATTAGGCCAGTACCCACTATTGTTAAACATACAGAAAAGGATATTAAAGTATTGAATATTAGTATTGGCTTTAGTATTAGCCATACAGAACATTAAAGTGCCCCTTTTCCATTCAGTGGGTGCCTGAGCCGCTGTGTCCTATCTTCTGACAGTCGCCGTTGTGAACAAACGTTTCTTTGAAAAAATGAGACGTTTCCCTTGGTCAGAGATATAAATATATAATATATAAATAAATTAAATTTAACTAACATGTGAAATAGTGTGTGAAAAAGTGGTAGTTTAAGCTTTTCTGCTAATATAATATGGAATCACGTATCTAAAGAATTTAATAACGATATGATTATATTCGTGTACTGCGACAGGGCTGTGTAGGGCTGTTTCGCCTGTCTCTTCATGCGACTGTACCAGGAAGAGGATTTCTTTCTATTCGAAACGTGTATTTTAAAAGTTTAAGAAGTAAAAACCTTACAGCGTACACAGATTTCTAAACTCATCAGGATCATTATCTTTGTCTTATGCATAATAATGTTCACCGCTCTGTCCAGCAAATTAATAATAAACTTTATTTTATATAGCGTTTTAAACGAATAAGTAATTAGATTGCTCATAAACCTAATCACTTGCTTTTTCTTTTTATTTAGGCTCAGATTTCAACTATAGATCGTATTATTAATAACCATAATAACAACCAACCAACAAAAACAACCATATAAACATAATACCAACCAAAAACATAGATAACGACCACAATACAAAATCAAATATATCAAACCATTATACTCTCGCAAATTCCTCCAATTATCATAATCCCGCCCCTCATGCAAAACCAAACCCTCCTCCCATCCCAGTTTCTCCTCTTTATCATAAACAAAATCCACCTCCATTTTCAACATAAAGCCTTGCTGCTTACTGGGTTTTTGAGGGGGGGAGGTATCTTTCGCTGGAAATCTCGCCTGCTTCTACTTTACGAGTACAACCCCCTCTCTGCAGGAGTGCTGGCTGTGACGAATTAAACCAGTTTCACAAGTATTTTTAAAGTAGGAAGTACAGTGTTAACTGGTAGCTGGGCACCTCAATTAAGACGCTTTAACATGCTAATGCGTTGGTGTAACAGTCCGGGAGTGGCAAGCTTCTAATGTCAACTCGACTCGATTGGAAGACAATGAACGTATTTTAGCCCTAAATGAATTATAGCAAACATGGTTTACATAAAATACATTTTTCCAAGAAAGTTTATAATAATGCGATCTATAGTTGAAATCTGAGCCTAAATATAAAGGAAAAGCATTTTCAGAGAGCAATCACGCTGTGTTTATGTAGAAAAAGCGATTAGGTTTATGAGCAATCTAATTACCTATTCGCCTAAAACGCTATATAAAATAAAGTTTATTTAGAGATGAATGATCAGTGTCGCAGTTTAAATAATTTTCGTAGGAGGGCTTGGACAGATTCCAAGTGCATTTTTGCAATTTACGTTGTAATACAGTTTAGAATACAGTTAGTCTAAGCTTTATCAGCTTTATTTATGGGTTGAAATTTAGAAAAAGTCAAAAACCGCACTCAAAATGCAATTTAGAGCTTTCTGGCAAGGGGAGACACCTAAGTTATAATGTAACATGCCACTGTTTGTGCATTAACAAAGTTATACTGCAATTTTCCTTAGATACGCGATTAAAAAAAAATAAATTTTTTGAATCCCCGGCGGAACACACTCCATAAGAATCAGCGCTTTTATACAGTATATCGCCTTTAAACACATATATTTAAACACGCGTTTACGATTTAAATCAAAAAGCGATTCAAATCAATATAAATGTTTATTTTGTAACGCATAGGTGACTATTCATTGTTAGTAAAAAAGACTTAAATTTGATCATGTTGTGATATTTAGAAATATAAATTTGTATGGTGCGAGTGAGGTTTTATTTAATCTCTGACCAAGGGAAACGTTTCATTTTTTCAAAGAAATGTTTGTTAAAAAATAAAGTGATACTGTACAGTAGTTCCATGGGATTCAATCACAGACCATGTGACATGGGAGTCAGGAAACTAACACACAGCGCCACCAGATTTGATAACGCTATAAAAACGCTATAAAATAATGTGACTAGGCACAGAACAAGTTTACAGCACAGTACAATAATAAATGCTGACCATGACTTTAGAAGCATAAATTACCTTACACTCAATTTAAACACAAGCTGTCTTTAGCCCTCTAAGCTGGTTCATACAGAAATGTAGAGATCCAGGCTCAGAACACACAGCTTCATTAGCGAATACATATGCAGGACAACTAGAGAAGACGTTTTACAGAGGATGGATTTTTAGAAACATACCATCAGTGACATCACTGAAGTCAACTCCTAGTGTGGGTAACTGTCGTGTGGATAGTTTCACAAGAATCAGACAAAGGTTTAAGCATCGCTTGTTCTAGATAAAACTGCAAAAAAAACAACAACCCATAATGTACTTCTTTGCGGCTCTGTTTGCCCAAATCATATATTCACAACGTTAAATTAGAAAATAATATTACGTAACCAAAATCCGCAATATGGAAACAGAACCTGTGTAATTGTTGACAGATGATGTTCTCGTAACATTTTTACAAGACAAACTACAACATTTAAAAAATGACTTGTATGTACTCGATATCTCTAATCAATCCACAGCGATATAGTTAAAGCAGTCGCCGCACAAAACAAAACTAAAACGCCCTGGGCATACCGTTTCGCGCTTCTTATCAGTTGCTCAAAAGTAATTTGACCGTATGAAATGCATAATATAAACCTAGAAACATATACAGTACGTGAGCAGTACTTACGTAGTATCGGTGTCAAGACATACCTCTCAAATACTGTAAATCAAGTTAAAAATATCTCAAGACCGATTCTGGTCATAATGAAACCATGTTTCGTGTATGTTTTCTTTAAAGTACCGAGACCAGCCATATACTGTATGTTTATGTTCCAAACTTAATATCGTTTATGGCCTTCACACGCGTTGCAGTATGCTCCTATTCTTTTTATGCTCAGGCACTAAGATTTCCCTTCAGTGGTAAAATTCCATATAAATATTCAATACTTAAACGGGCACAGTTAAGACATTAAATATACATATACATACTGTATACAGTACAGTTTGCATACGGTAATATGTTTATGTTCCTAAATCAATCTCTTTTTTGAGCATGTGAAAGGCATGGTGAATCGATTCTCAAAAATTACTGTACTTTGCATGATTGGAAAAAAATGCGTGATTGCGAAATGCTGTGGTGTTACTTTTACAAAGACGGTCAATGAAAAAAAGAATGTGGACCAGGGCAATTCTTTGAGTTTACAGCTTGTCCAAGGTCATTTATTATTAATACTATTAGTAATATCTTTGTTAAAGACTTTGATGGCTACAGCTCAAACATGAGAGGTTGAGCTTTATTAGCTCCACCTTGCGGAAATTCCGGATACTATTATTTTGCTAGCGGTATTTACTGGTAACTTGCGGTATTTAACGGTAACTTGCGGTAGACTGCGTACAGCGTACCGGAAAATAATGCGGTATCGCCCGCGCATTTTGAATGGCTGCATCTGTATAACACTATTTACATATGCAGGGTCAGCTGCTGGTCATCGAGTTGACCCTCATACTCTCCCCGGCTACAACTCCTAGCCTGCCCAGCAGTACTATGAGCGCCTAGGGGCACTTCCTCTTCACCACCGGGCGAGGGTGTTACAATACGTATATTTGACGAATCACTGCCCACTGGGGTTGCTTTCCAGACACCACAACTATTCACAATGAATCTTTTGAATACACATCTTTATGAATTATAGTATTATTTATTAATAATTAACTTTAATGTATATCTTTATTAGTTGTAGTACATTTCAGACCAGGTACGGGTAATGCATGTACAGTCTTTAATATGTGATAGTGAATTTGCAGGTATCCTGGGGAGGGAAGAGAACTGAAATTAAGGAAATATATATTTAAAGGGGGTGTAAGTCTTACATTCGTTGTGTTACATCTGGGTGTTAACTGAATAGATTTGTGGTATTATTTATTGTGTTTGAACTCTATACTTGTGTTTCTCAGGAGACAGCAGAAATATTGGTGATCTGTGGCTACAGAAAATAGTAAACTTTATAGGCAAATTTAAGGTTATGTTAAAGAAAAAAAACTTATTGTCACCTTTATCAATGTGATTATTTAAGACAGTTGTTCGGAACAGTATCTCTTATCATATCTGTGGCTGTTGTCCTACAATAACGGTGGTGAAACAGGCAGAATGTGTGGAAAGAACTGGAGATAGAACAGGAGACTCATCCAGTCAATAGTAAGGTTGTGTAGGACCACACACACTAGGTGACAGTGTTTAGCGTGGTTTAAAAGCTTCACGAGCCAGGCAGGAATCGAACCTGCAATCTTCTGATCCGAAGTCAGACGCGTTATCCATTGCACCACTGGCCCTATTAGCCCCTTATTCAACTTCACTACAGTGAGCTCAGAGCCGCTACTAGTAAAGCATCGCCCCGGTCCACATTTTCTCAATTAGATTCACGTGTTTTTTACATGTGTCTAATTACTACGTCTTTCGTTTTGTCTGGTTTAAAAAAAAATGTCTCTTTAAAACAGACAAAGGGCTTATGTGTCTCCCTGAAATTCACACACGAGGGAAGTCACACGAGGAAGGAAAAATATAGCGTTTAAAAAGAATCCAGAGTGAAGACGGCTGCGATTGAAAACGAAGCTTCATAGAGTACATGCGCGCTACCACTGAACTAAACTCCCGATACCGACTTTTTTCCGCAGGTCTTTAATTGTGTTCGGAAGAGTGAACAGTCAACAGTGCACATTTTAAAGGTCAAAGGAAGACAATCAGATGTGAGGATAGATCAGAACAGGAGCCTCTGCTTCTCTGTTTGCTGAGCTTTCGGTGAACGTAAAAGTGAAAGACAAATTCGATATTTTCACATTTTAACATTAAGGAACAAGAAAACACCATCCTTCGAGCCGGATTCAAAACAGCTGAGTGACGTCTGAGTGAAAAAGCCACTCTCTGGCACATACTGCCCAATGTAGCGTAATATTTCGGGTGATCTAAATCCCAGTTCGACATCAAGTTTCCAACTCGTTTCCTTAGTCTTGTTTACCCACGAACCAGGATTCTACTGTATGAACTTCCGGGGATATTACAAAATGTTTGATGGGGCATCAATCATTCCAGGCGGAAATGGACTCTTTTTTTTCTCGAGGGATCATATTAAACATTTCATCAGTATCGAGAGGAGGATCACCATGAGACACAGAACAGTTTAATTCTGTCTTTATTAGAAAGTAGTGTTTGTGCAACATTAAAAATATTTTCGTGGAAATATAGAAGTTGTGATTTTTAAAACTTAAATTTGAATCGAAATGTGGTTTTGAGTTAAATATTAGCGTGTTAATGTAATTAGTTTGTTTGTCATTACTATATATATATATTCCCATGTTACTATAATTTGTAGCTGAAGTTTACTAGTTGCGTTTTTTATGATATGTTGTAATAAACAATATTGTAATAAACATGTTTATTACAATATTGTATAAAATGCATAATTGGAACTACATATTTTTCAGGTGTGAATAATTGTATATTTTCAGAATAAATTTCTAAACCAAATCATTGGCTTGATTTACTAGTTTCTACACCTATAAGACCTATCTTTGATGTATAATAGACCTTTAACTATATAGGTATAATAGTCCTCTAAATGTATCCGTATAATAGAACTTCAACCATTTATGTATAATGGACATACTGTATAATCAGAGATGTCTAATTGACTTATAACGATATACGTATATTAGAATTTCATTCTAGTCCCATTAAGGGACATTTTGAGCCAGTGCAGTCAGGCCAGTTCCACTTCAACTGCGCCCGACAACGGAGGTCGTTTTGAAAACAACGAGAGTAAAGGGACACTGCATGTCTGCAGAACATCACGTCCGAGTTTCAGGACAGTAACATCAGAGATTGGAAGCTAGGGAGTTTCAGGTCTGTTTTTTAGTATAGGTTCATGAAAGTCTACATACCTTTGCAAGAAGTATTTCAGAATCCCAGTCAAATCCAGTACAATTGCTGCACAGATCTGCATTCTACAATAAGAAAACTGTATGTTTAATCAAACACGCCTCATAAAGCATTTTTAAAACAGGAATGCATCTTTCTATAAAAATAAAATGACTTGAAGGGTGCTATAAGCTAAGGTGTGAAAGCCTGCTCTACAGAAGAAGTATATCCAGAGGTGCCAAAGTTGAGGTTTCACCTCGTGAGAGAAAGCATCTCAGAAAACGAAGTTGCAGTCGCTTCCATGCGTCATAACACCACTAGGTCAGACAACAAGAGCTGAAGAGCCGCTGTCGAGAGTAACGCGGCCGAGCGCTCTAAGGAGCTGGATTAAAGCTCCAGTCTCTTCGGGGGCATCTTTTGGGATTACACCACTGCTGCGTATCTCCTTGTTAAAAATCCCTATTTTTTGTTGTTGCTGCCTCCAGGCGATGTAAACAAGATTCAGAAAAAAATAATTTATTCACCCTTTAAGGCGTGGTGGCCAAGTGGTAAGGTGTTGGTCTCATAAACCAAAGATTGTGGGTTCAAGCCCCACCTGTGCCTGTTTCATTTGTCACCACTTTCCTTTAGTTTCAAAGTCTTTAAAAAATTTGCAATGTAGGAGTTTCTATAGTAAGAAGAACATAACTGTCGCCAGTGATTAGTGCTCTTGCATATCCTGCCCTGTTTTTTAGTCGACAAAGCCTGTCTCTCTTCACACCCATCTTCCGAATGATCGCCTCAGCATTGGGAAGGAACGTGCATTTGGTACAGCCCCCACTCCACAGTCTGATCACAAACAGATCGAGTGAGCTGTCAGTCTAGGTTGGAAGTAAGGTTCGAAAGCACTTAAAATCTGACTTAGGAACGAGAAGACCGTGTTTTTTTTTTAAACGAGTAAACGATAAAATTATATAAGTAGTGGGACAAAACATTGTCTGCCTGCAAGACTATGTCATGCTAAACGCCACAAATTGTGTTCTTCCAGTTGTGTCAATTGTCCTAAAGTTACGGAAAATCGGATGCAACCGGTGCATTCAGCATACATTTCTTCAGGATACTCGAATGGTTTAAAATAACGATTTCATAGATTCGTGTTTTTTAAGCTTTGTGTTCAGCTCTCCAAATAGAGGCGCGGGTTCAAATCCCACTCCCGACAGTAAGCCGTTTTACCCCGTCTTACACTGTTCCAGTCTTGTTGTGCTCGCTGACAATCACAATAGGAGGAAAATGGAGAAACTGCTTCGCAAGAACATAACGGACAGAAAAAAGCTTCGTAAACACGTGAATGTGATTAGCAGCAGTAAGGTATGCATTCAAATGTTTAAGGCAGATTTATAAAAGCAGCAGAAGAAAGGTGCAGCACAAGGCAATTTGTGAGAATTCATGGGTTTTTATGTGGCTTGGACCCCCTTTTCATTTTCATTTTCAAACTTCAGAACCGAATAACAAAAAGGTTTCATGTAAGACCATTGGAAATACCGGTTTCATGATGTATTCGGCGAACCTGAATGAAATATTTTAGTGCGTGCTCAAAAAAAAACCTGGAAAATCAACTCTTGCAGTAAATGTCATAAATTTAAAGCGTGTAGTCTGCATGAACAGAGCAACGCAGCAGTCTGTAAAAACGAAGCCACAAGTCCTCTTTTATCTCAGGCAGTGCATTCCAATAAGATGGCTCTGCAGAAGACATGAGAAATGCCGAACTCGTTGTTGCCATTATTGCTACTCTTGCTACTGTAGTTTTAAGCTCTAATCAGCGGGCATGTACAGTTGTACAGGAGGTAGACTATTTTGCGCCATCAAAATTCCATTATGTGAATTTAAGGTTTTATTAATAACAGCATTAACTATACAATGCCCGCTCAAAAACCGCTACCCATTAGCTTAAGAAGCAGCCGTGTTTTAAAAAAGTGTGGTATTCAAACAGTAAATGCTGAAGTATTTAATACTTGTGAGCAGATCTTCCTCGAGTCAGACACACTCTTGCTCGCCCGATGCTTTCAGAGCAATATCTGAATCGAGGCTCAAAATGGAAAGAAAGCTGATTCAGGCAATGGTCATAAGGCACTCTGGGTCACTGTACCCTATAACGTCCTGCTTGCACTGTCCTACTAAAAGCTTAGAGGGATCAGAAAGGACACAAACAACCCCTGAATCCACAATCTTGAACTTAAGGGTCGCCAGCTCTACTGGCTGCGCCTCTTTTGCTCCTCTATTACAACAGTAATATAACTAGTGTTGATTCAACATAGTATAGTAGGCTGAGACTTTGAATGCAATGGGCTGGTGGCCAAGAGCTAAGTTGTCGGTCTTCTAAACTTACTGTGCCTTCCTTATTCACCGCCATGTTATTTTATCTAGATTGTCAAGTAACTTGCAAAACGTCTCTACTTGTTACTCTGTCTCAAAATTGTAGAGAAAAGTTATCTGTTATAGCCTTAACAGAATGCAGAAATCAAATATATGGGATTTGTTAAGAACTTTATTGTCTTTTCACAAATTACTACAGAATAATACAAAGAAGACATTTTATAGTCTTATATTGAAACCATGAAACCTATGCACACATTCACAAGAGATTACAATAGAAAAACGCATTTGCTCTGGAAAATTAGATCATGTATGATGTTAAATAATTTCTTAAAATCACACTAAATTGCAATCTTGAAACCAAAATTAGAAATATTGAAAACAACCTTTGTTCCCCAGGAAGAAAAGCTGTATATTTGATTGTTAATATACTAATAACAAAATTATTGCACCATGTTCGAAAAATGTATATCAAGACTAGTAAGAAGACAAGATTTTACAGAAATATTAAAAAACGATGCAAGCATAAAAAGTAGATAAATTAAAATCAATTATTTTTTTTTTGTGTCACGATTATAGTCCCCCCTCCTTAAGGGTGCTCCAGCCCTTTCACTTTAGACTTAATTCTGTGCACCTGACCCCTTTTCCCAGCCCACCTTAAAAGCCAGGCACCGACGCTCATCCTGGCTATGCATCTGGTTTCCGCACCGTGCGAGTCCGGGACCTGGAAGTGCCTGGTCCTGTTAAGGTTTTAATCTCTGTTCCCGTTCCTTGTCCGCCGGTTCCGACCCGGTTCGTGTTTTTAATTCCTGTTTGGATGGATCACCTGGCTATGGACTTATTCTTGTGTTTTGGATTCCCTGTATGGATTACTTTTGGATTGTTTGCCTCGGCCACACCTTCCCCGTGCACCAGCGCACTTTGGACACGCCCCCCTGTTTTCAGCCCCGTATTCCTGCATGACCTTTTCCTAGTGTTTCCCACTTATTCGGATTGTGTCGTCCGCATAGGGTCCGGAAAGAACTGTTCGTTACATTTTGTTTTTGAGAAATGGGTGTGCACACATCGGAAGACACTAACGTTTGTCTTCGTCAGAGTGTGTGTATAACAGTTTAACACAAAAGGTTTTTAATTGTGATTTTGTTTAAATTCAATAAATCATCTATCAAAAAATAAAGAAATTGTTTTATTTCGTAAACTATAAACCATGAAGAGATTTACAGGTCATGTCCTTCGCTTTGTAGGTAAACAATCAGTCTTTTAACTTAAGTGTTCAGCATTCAAGTGGATGGTTGTGTTTCTTGAATCTCTTGTGATCTTCAAAAGTCATTGTTTTGTCCTTCATGTTTTTGAATTGTACCATGGATATTTTACACGTTCTCTTTATCATTTTTCTTCCCATACGGAACACGTTCAAGGTGTTCTTGTCGCTGTGCTGCATGTAGTTAATCTACACAAGAGCACATGTAACAGTACAGGACACGCAGTGAGGAGCTCACGCAGTTTTCAGCTCAGTGCGGAGTCCAGAGGGAGGACTCGCTCGCTGAACGAGCTCTCAAGAAATCCCGGCTGAGATTAAACAGGTGCTTCTTTAACAGCCAAGACAAATCGGAAGACCTTCTCTGGCTTTCTTGTAGATAACATTAAATTAGTTAAAATCATTTGATAGTTAACAAGACTAAATGCATTGGAAGTACCTTTAAAGCAGTAGAGCAACATTGTAGCACTTCGAGAGCATCTAGATTTTATTGTATAAACCTGGCTCTCTCTGAACACAAGCGAAGACGTTTGCTATGTGAGGGTGGTAACAAAACACCTAGAAATGCTAGGAATTGAACCCAGAACCTCAAAGCGAATATAACTCTCTGCACAAGCAGTTCATCACAGACAAAGAATACCTGCAGTTGCCAGCTTTTACTTTTCCTTTACTATAGAGTAAATTCATGGGAATGAAGAAATAAGGATGGGAAAAGAATCGCATTAAAGCTTCTAGTGACTGGGCACAAATGAATCAGTTATACAGTCATTGGATGTCTGTGTCTTCATAACTTTTAAGACTTTAACTTTAACTTGTGCCTTTTCCTAAAATATTTACCATTTGTAGTGACTCTTTCATGTCAGATATTGTCAGTTCCTCATCACCGGAATCACTTTCAGAATAGACAGGAAATCTGAAGTCCATCTGGGTTGATGCACTGTCTGGCGAAAAAGCCAAGTGTTGAAAATAACATACCTAACCATAGATTGAAACAACAAACCCCCATCAGAAAATATTGTAATAATGTACCACTTCAGTTTCCTCAACGACGTGTTCCTCATTCAAAGAGGCCATCTTCGCGGCAGTCAGTGGCTGGTCCAGACAGCTCAGTCGGTAGTTTATGCCAGACACCCCAGCTAATTTTAAGCATAAACACTTTTAAATTGGTTGGGGTGCTATAGTAGACCCCAACCACAAACCTCATGATTTGGGGGAAGAAAAAGAAAATTATGTGCAAAATTATATCAGATTAAAAAATGTAAAGCTTTTGTGGAATGTTTAGATCTTTACATTTTACTGACAACTTCTCTGCAGTTGGAACTGCTAGGTCATAAAAGGGTTAGGGTTCATATCTCTAAAAAACACATCTCTCAGAACTTTACGGTTTCGGGCGTGGACAGTGAAGTGACCTAAAAACCTACGTAAGGACTTGGATTGCAGTGTCCGAGTCTGTCAGTCTTGGGAGATATTTGGACTTCAGAAAAATAGAACAGTGGCATGCAAAGAGCAGATATAGACAGTGGAAGACTCCCTTTCTTGAAGCATTTGATGGATGACGATGAATTTTTCTTGGGAATGTACATTCGTCTTATTGAAAGTGAAATTACAGCGTTGCTAGCGAGAGCGTGTCTCATGCATCCATATCGTTTCCATTACATGCAGCAGATATACACCTGACGCAGGCGACAGGCTCAACAGGGAATAAATCTGTGGTGTTGCGAGTTGTCAGAACTCTCCGGCATCAGTGGGTAAGAATTACAACCGTGTACATCTGTATTGTGGACAGTGTTAGAGTCTGAGTATAAGCCAATGGCTGTAGCGAACATAAATGGTGTCACAAGTGTCAGCTACAGAGAACTTAACACCATTGCTAACGAGATGCCTATTCATTTCCATTAGATGCTTCTGTTATACAACTGCTGCAGGCAGCAGGCTCAACGGGGAATTAATGTGCGAAAGAGAAGCAGAGCATTTCTAAATAATCTTTGACAAATGGTGTGTATTACTTAAGAGTTGTCTGTGATGCATTATAAAACACACTTTTATCAATCACATTTAAAGGGGAATTTAACTAATTAAAAAAATGTCCTGCTTACGTAAAGACACTGCTCCAGCTTCAAATAATGCTAGTGGAGCCCAAAACATAAGGCACAGCACAACCATGAAAAAAGGTTAGTATTATTTAAGCGGTGGCAAGTTGTATTTTAAAACACCTCTTTCATCAGTTACAATTAAAAGGTTACCCCAAAACAAACATGAACTTGGTTCCATATCACTTAAACAGTTACTTCTTTTGGAGGAAAGTTAACATAATTAAAAGTTCCTAGTTAACTCAGTTTTCTGTTTTTAATATATTCAGCATTGCTGACTAATCCTTAATACCTATTTCTTAATCACACAGATGTGGCATTTTTGAGAGTGGAAAAAGATGTGGGAGAAATGGGGGAGCAGACGCTAGGCCCAGTGGAGAGCATTTCTTCATGGAAGGCCGTAGTTAACAAAACACTGTCCGGATTAAAAACGTGCCAGACCTTTGGATAGAACTAGTAGTGCGTTTAGAGAGTTGCCAAATGGTAATTTTTTAAAGTGTATGAGCTGCATAGCTCAGTTACTAGCTATGGTGAGCACTAATGAAATGGGTAAAAAGAGAGAATCTGAGCGCCTAAAATCTGTTTATGCAGATGTACAACCGATCTACCAAAAAAAGTCCAGTCGTTTCCCACTTTCCTTTTTGACATAACTTCTACAGAGAATGCAGCTCTATAGGCAGCATTTCACGACCTGGCAATGGTGTTTTATGGTACAAATGCGCTGAATGCTGATGGATGTAAATGACTAAACATGCGGTTTTAAAAGTGGTTTAAAGACCGACCCCTTACCAACATCAAGCATCAGTATGTTAATAAAAGAATTTAGCTTGCAAAAGCATTTTTGTTGAGACACAAAAGATTCAAAGACACAACATTCCACATGACCAACCCGATCCACACAATGAGAATGCTGGGGCAGAAAATAATTTAATGGTCAGGGGTACTGTAGTAGAACCTGATAACGATAACTTTGAAAACCGAGAGCTGGTTATGATTAACAATGAGAATCAGGATAGTGGTGGTGGCAATGTGAATAGACACCCCTCACTTTTCCTGGAACTTGTGCGACATTATGATAGGACGTATAATTTAATCATAATTAGTAATTAATCATTTTAAAGCAACAGGGCACTATGAAGAATTTTGTTTTGTTAATCTTGACAGAATAGACTCATGTACAGGCTATAAATGCTGTGCATGGAACAGTCCAAAGAATATTGGATGAATGTTTGCCAAGTGTAGGTCCTTATGACTTTGTACAGTTGCGTTTGTCTTCCGGCAGCTATAATAACCTGCTTTTCTCGCTCAGAAGGCAGCCCGGAGAATAAATGCTGCTGATTTTTTAAATTACATCTCAGACCTCTTACAGAGCCACACAGAAGTTCTTACAGATGACACAGTGGTCACAGTGGTACGGAATATGGAGGGCGGTGACCGCAGAAGGTTTAAATCTGTTTTGTACAGTAGGGTAATTGAATGGAAACAAGCACATCTCATCGCCTTACGTTATCTGGACAGGAATCTGTTTTGCAGGTTGTGCGTACGGCTTGGTGAATACTGGTAGTAGCAATAAGGAAAAGTTACAAGGGGCTGAGCAATTACACTGCAATTTGGGTTTTTCAGAGAATCAGAAAATTAGCTTGTCAGATGTTGCAGCTTTTGAAATGCATTTAAAGGTGCTCATTAAAATTTTGTACCATGATCAGGGCCAGTGGAAATATTTTACATAGGGTCCCACGCCGCTTAATCTAAAATACTTTTTGATAAATAAATACATGAAAAGGTATATCCTTTTGTATTTTATTTGTTTTATTGGGTTGTCTTTATCTATTTTAATGACTTAGATGAAGATCTGATCACATTTTAGGTCAAATGTATGCAGAAATTCAGACATTTTAAAGGGTTCACAAACCTTCTAGTACCACTGTAGTTATTTTATTTTTATTTTGTTGTGTCCATTGTCCCCTGGCTCTTGACCTGTGAATGCACAAAGGAGACTTTCAGGCAGGGGGCTTGTCCTGAGCCTCTGTGAAAGACCCACATGCTCTCATGAATAACTGTTCCAGTAGCACATCACCGTACAACTACAGCTTAAAGAGGACCTCCACCTCAGTGTTCTCTACAACTGAAGGGACATCACCACCTCAGAGACAATCTCAGTTTCCTCCATCTCCAGCTGGCTTCCACAGACTGCCAGAGGAGGAAGAGCCCCAGCTGACAGAGGACAGCAGCAGCATAAGAATTCTGCCTTAAGCCAGTTGTGCTGACAGTACTAGTGTCAGTAACCTGAGCCCCTGGGCCCCTATGCTGACAGGAGTGACCAATAATTTAGATGCAGAGGTGCACTGTGAGAGGCCTGTGTATTCACCAAATGAGAGCCCATTCAACATCCTGGCTACAGATGACGATGGGGTGAGCTGTGAGACACTGCAAGAGCAGGGCAACAGCTCTTAGGCCTGCTCTGTCATTTTAGAGTATGCTACAGCAGGGACAGGTTTTCCTTGCATCAGAGCACTGCATATATGCCTCTTCAAGAATACACTTCTGTCTGCAGCACTGACAACCTGTCTGTCTCACCACATAGACCGGTCTGCATCAGTGATGCAGACACATGCAGGGTTGCACAGCCTCTCCATTGAAGCTCTGCAAGGGAAAGCCAGGACTAGACTTCATCCCTAAACGATCCCCCTCACTGCAGCAGGAGCAGAGACTAAACACTGAATCCATCTTTTCTCCAGAAAGCAACGGCCTCACTGCCATTTCTCCCAATCCAAACAACAAGTTACAATAGCACCATTTTCAACTCATCTGGGAGTTCACACTGCAGTACCGACATGAGCAAGTGGATACCGATTTGGGCCAGAACAGCATCGCTCCTTGTAACCCAGTGATGCTTCAGAAAATCGGGCCTGCTCTTGTGCTGGGCAGATCAAAGTCACCTGTGGTGATTTGACTTCACATGAGGCTACCATTCATGGAGCCCTGTTGAAAAGCACCAACCAGTGACTGGCTTGATAACCCAGAAAGAAAGAAACCGAACTGATCTCATGTTCTGTTTTATGTGATTCCAATAGCAAAGATGTTACATACCAGTTCTTTTGTTATGTTTTAACAGCTTCTATGTTTTCTTTTCTGTCATAACGTTATTGTTTTTGTTTTGCTTATAGTGTGATGTACTGCAGTTCTGTTGTTGTTGTTTTGTTTCAGTTTTAACATAGGAACTGTTTTATCATTTTTTTGATCTTCCATGTTCCAGTTGAACAGGTTTTCTTAAACCATTCGATCTCAGTTTTGGAATATTCCCGAATGCTGCACTATACAACACTAGCAGGAAAAAAAAGAATCCAAAATAAAATTTACAGATAGGAGAATATTCTCACTCGTCCAAAAGTTCCCTTTGGACCCCACAATCCAGGACTGAGTGTAAAAAATGTCTGAGTACAACCTTTTACAGATCATCATGGTGGTTCAGTGGTAAAATTCTTGCCTGTCATGGGGGAGGCCTGGGTTTGATTCTCAGCCAATTAAACATTTTTTGCAGCTACATTACCTTGCAACTCACAACTGAAAATGCACTGAAACTGTGCAGCTGTGAACCTGGTCAGTACCTGGATGGGGGAGACTTCCTGGGAAAAACTAAGCTTGCTGCTAGAAGTGGTGTAAAGAGACTCTTTAGATCTTCCAATGTCTAATAGCATTAGTTTCCTTCAAGGTTGTCCAAGAGTGTACCTTTCACTGATGCACAAATATTAATCATGGGGGTGTACCTTCAAGGTGCCTTACAACTGATCAGAGACGTATCATAACGTATGATCATTTCCACACACTCCTTGTGTTGGAATAGTAGGGTGAAGTAAAATACTGCTTTGACATGTAATGGCATTATATTCAACTGCAGGACTTCAGGGGTGTTTTTTCCATCTCATTTGTAAGAGCTTAAATCAAAGACAATTCCTTCATCTAAAACTCATAAATAAGCTATTCAAACTGCAGTGTGGTGCAGCTTCTAAAATCCTTGTACACATTTTCTCTGTTATTGATGTTTTTTTTAACAAAGTTCCATTTTCATGTCCGAACTTGGAGACTTTATAATTCTAACTTTAACTCACCCTTTAATCCTCTGAGGCCTATCTGTCTGCTAGCATGTATTTTGTATTTTTTTTGTTTTTAAACAGAGATCAAATATGAAAAAGGTTTCAGATGCCACCTTGCACTCCATGTTGGATTGTAGCAAGAATGCAGCATGGGGGTGGGGGCACTCTCTGTAGTTGTGGCCGAGTGGTTAAAATGATGCCTATGTGTTTGATAATTTTTATTCCCAAAAAAAGTTCATTATTGATCATAATCTCCAGCAAACAAAAAAAGTGCCGAACATGCGAGTCATTCTTGAATCAGAGCCAGGCTACACGGGTATCTGTTCTGTGGTGGTCAGGATATATTTGTACGAGAAACAGGAGGAATTGCTCCACTCCTATTAAGCATAAACTGAAACAGGATAAGAAAGGGGCATTTTGTGTGTTTGTGCATATGTCAACGTATTATCTACATCATAGTGCCTTTCTCATTTGAACGATACTAGAAGGACCACAGAGCAAGCTTTGTCAAGAGTGGGATTCAAACCCGTACCTCCAGAGTGACACCAGTATTAAAAACTTTGAACAAATGTGTCAGCTTTTATAATCCATCTTATTTGTGGAGTGGATGTGTATCTAAGAGTAAAGCGAAGATGCTCACTAAGGTGGGGATGACAGGTTCTGCAGGAACTGCGAATCATATTGCTACGAAATTATCAGGAAATAATATTTAATTGCATTTTGTTTATGTGGTTGGTAAAGTGTATATATATATATTGCTTGTCCTGTCCAGATTAAACAAAAAAAATAGTTGCATTGAAAAAAACAAAACTTACTAATAATTCCATATTTTTATGTTAATGCTGACAAAATAAATTTTCATATTAGGACAGATTCATACAATATCTCTTGATTCTTTATTATTTCCCCTTTAGTTCAGATATATTTATTGTATTTAATTTTTATCCTCTCTGGGTATAAACACATTTTAGATTGTGCAACAAAAACTTTGAGGTTTTTGGTAGAATTTAATGAGATTTGTTTTTTTTTCTCTTAAGTGTGATACTTTAGGATCCTATTCTGTTCTATACGTTTCATGCTTAAAAGTTGTTACACAATTACGAGCCTATCCAAAGAGAACAGTCTTAACTGTAAATTAAACAGGATTAAACTTAACATCCCAAGACTACAAAGAAATAAAGAATTAATTCAATTTAGACTTGATTCAATTTAAAATCGAATAAAACGAAAACTTATATACATTTTATTATACACATAAATTGTACTGCATGACTAAAACGTATGTTCTATTATACATATATTATGTTTTAGTTAACCATAAGTAAGGGTACAAAATCAAAAGTGGGTGACTACAAAGTGAGTATGACTAATAGACATTTTAGGAACAAGTAAAGGTTTATTCCATGCTGAAAAGAGAAGAGAGGAAACATAATGTTTTGGCTGTGAAGCCTTCTGAGGGTGTTACATGCTGACTCATCTACCTACTTGAACTAATAAGACATTTTAGACATAAGACATGATTAAATCAAAAACTGGTGACTAATTTGGTGTGTTTTTAAGTCAACTGACTGAATAAAATTCCTTCCAAAGTGACTGTAGCTAAATGATCTCTCTTCTGTGTGACTGCACTGGTGGACTCTGAAGGTCTCTTGTGTGACTGTGCTGGTGGGCTCTTAAGTTACCTGAAACACTAAAACTCTTCCCACACTGACTGCAGCTGAATGGTGGGCTGACTGGTCGCTCTCCTGTGTGAATGCGCTGGTGGTCTCTTAAGGTCCTTAAGTAACTAAAACTCTTCCCACACTGATTGCAGCTGAATGGTCTCTCTCCTGTGTGAATGCGCTGGTGAGCTCTTAAGGTCCTTGAATCACTAAATCTCTTCCCACATTGACTGCAGCTGAATGGTCTCTCTCCTGTGTGTATGTGCTGGTGTGCTCTTAAGGTATTTGACTGACTAAAACTCTTTCCACACTGACTGCATCTGAATGGTCTCTCTCCTGTGTGAATGTGCTGGTGGCATTTTAAGTTGGTTAACTGACTAAAACTCTTCCCACACTGACTGCAGATGAATGGTCTCTCTCCAGTGTGAGTGCGCTGGTGGGCTCTTAAGGAACTTGAATCTTTAAAACTCTTCTCACACTGACTGCAGCTAAATGGTCTCTCTCCTGTGTGAATGCGCTGGTGGGTTCTTAAGGTATTTGACCGACTAAAACTCTTTCCACACTGACTGTAGCTAAATGGTTTCTCTCCTGTGTGAATGTGCTGGTGTCTTTTTAAGTTGCTTAACTGACTAAAATTGTTCCCACACTGACTGCAGCTGAATGGTCTCTCTCCTGTGTGAATGCGCTGGTGGGCTCTTAAGGCACTTGAGTCACTAAAACTCTTCCCACACTGACTGCAGCTGAATGGTCTCTCTCCTGTGTGAATACGCTGGTGGGTTCTGACATTAGATAAGGCTCTAAATCTCTTCCCACATTGACTGCAGCTAAACGGTTTCTCTTCTGTGTGAATGTGCTGGTGTCTTTTTAAGAGGTGTGACTGACTAAAACTCTTCCCACACTGACTGCAGCTGAAAGGTCTCTCTCCTGTGTGAAGGTGCTGATAGGGTTTTGAAATGCTAGACTGACAGAAACGCTGCTCCTGTCTTTGCCATAATGGCAGTTTGTCCACTCCTTCTGAGCAAGGCCTTGAATGATTCTTCCTCATCCTCTGATTGTGTTGTGGTCTCTTATTCTGCAAATGCTCCATGGAATGGTCTTGCTCTGTGTGCTGAAACTGAGATTTGTTTTCTCCATCGTGTCCCTCAGTGTGCTGCTCAGGAGTGTAAATCACCTGGGGCTCCTTCTCCAGCTCCCTAAGACTAAAAACAGCCAGTTCATTCAGTTGTTCGTCTCTGTGCCCAAGAACAGACTTCAGTTCATTAAATTCAATAATTTTCTTAGAAACCAGATTATTAAACCTGTGTGTAAAGTCATCAGATACAAAGGGATCATATGACTGTTTAAAATACCTCTGCAATGACAGTCTCTCCACTTTAACAGAACAAGGCCTAATTATTATCAAGCCCTGTTGGAGCGGTTGTTGTTCCTCCCTGTCCTGACTCTCCTCTCGGTGCTGTAACTCAGTACTGATCTCTTCACCAGGTACATCAGTCGTCTGCCCTGCAAGGTCAATCAACTGCGGCTCCATGTCCTGCTCTTTAACATTAACAACATCCAGTTCTTCACTGTACTCTTGTACAGAGACACAGCCCAGTTCATTCCAACCTTGCGTAATATTGTTTGTGTCCGGATTGGTAATCTTCTCTATAAAATCATCAGATAGTAGGAACCCAGGTGTCTCACTCTCAGGCTCTGTCTTCATCATGGGCACAGCAGAGTCCAGATCCTCCACACTCTGTCTACTCTCTGTGTGCTGCTCACTGAGTTTCTCTCTCCCTTCTGCAGCAGTGAGCTCTGTCTCCTGCATCAGACTGGAGCCCCACTCCTCCTCACTGTGCTGCTGTTCAAGAGGAGCCCTTTCCCCAGCATCAGGGAGAGCACTGGCCTCTGAGCCTGCAAATACAGGACAAAAGGACAAGACCTTTAATATGGGCTGACAGTAGAATTTAAAATGCAAATAACACCATGGAGATACAATAAAACAAACTTTAAGATATAAGGATTTTTAGCATCTACACAGACCACCACAGAATACTAAAATATCCCAATGATCACTTTATCCTTTTATAGTACACATTTAGTCGAAAGTGTTAATTTAGTTGACAAAAATTAGTACGAAAGGTTTTGTCAGCAAACCGTTTTTCATTTTAGTGAAAGAAAATGAAACACAAATATAATCCACAATGATAATGACAAAGACTTGATTGCTTTGTATTTCTATTTCAGTGCACTAAGATGAGACAAACTGGAGTAAAACTCACATTGAAATTAATTTTGCAACATGAGATTCACCATTTGTGTATTAACTTTGTCTGGCAAATAGCAGGCTGGCTGTAACGGGTACAATCCTAAGTCTGAGGCTGTATGTGGACTGTGCGGTGCCTAATGGCTACGAATGTGTAAGAATCACAGTTATCAGGATGTGCCATTTTCCATCTACTTCTGTGTTCTAGGCGTCTCCCATTTCTGGATGGTCTTTTCAACACCTCATGTCATGAATTCTTTATGTGTTAATTGACTGGTACATTGAGATGTAAACACTCAGCTAACCAGATTAAAGAAAAATAAAAGCTGCAGAGAAAAAAGACATGCTTGTGGTTCTCCATGCTTTCAGCTGGAAGAAAAAGATCTGGAGTCGGACAGTATTTCATTAATAATCAAAGAAAAACTCTTGTACAACATTACTGAACTCATTTACCAGATACATCAGATACATTTACCTTGCCGCTAGTCAACACATTAACTAGAAAGCTAAGCAGAAATAAACAGTTTTAAAGCTTGTATATTAGGAAATTACAATCTTCCTGTCTTGGATCGAGATTATTGTGCAAGAGATAAGTTACGCTTTTAAAATGTATGTCGAATGCGCTATATGTGCTGCATTTCAGCTTCATAATGGTGCTCTGTCAGAAATGTGATTTTTGGTCATATTTTATTTTCATAAGTTTACAGTGACAGTAAAATGTTTTTTGTGTACTGTACATTTCACAGCATGTAATAACCAGTAGAAAAGAATGTTATTTAATCACATGTAGTTTGTGTATGTGGCTGGGTATTAAGCTAACGAGACAATATTTTGTAACAACATATTATAGCATGTGCACGCATTTTCTACTAATTTCTTAAGAAGAGTGTGTGTGGAGTATAATTGTGCTTGCCAACATTCAAGGTCAGAATTCTTCTATAAAGCCCTGGCCAAATATGAAGACAGTACATACCGTTAAAATTCAAACTGAATTAAAAACTACACATTCCTGTTAATGTGGCAGTGCATGTGATCCTTGCTTTTAGCCAATGAAACAGGGCCAAAAATCAGTACATGATGTTGGGGCTGAGTTTTGAAAACTTAACTTATCAGCAACAAAGCATAATTTACACGATAGGCTACCTTAAATTGTCAGTTACACAACTCTGTATGTCGCTTAAGCCACTCCTGTTTGGCTTTTTAGTAATGGAGTCAGGATGATGACCCCCCCCCTTAACTGTTCCGTGTCTGAATCGCAGAGGGTGAGAGAGAGTAGGGATAGACAGACAGAAAAAAGGGAATCACAACTACAATACAAATATATCTTTATGGTAAGGGGGAGCAAAACATCAGTATTTAGTACAAAATATATAGTTCACATCTGAGCCTAAATATAAAGTTAAAATCTCAACAAACAAAGCAATGTAGGAAATCCACAATTTTTCTGGAGAAGAAATACAAATAGAAAATAAATGCTTTTTGACATCTCAAATCGGTTTGATCAAAACGAACAAGAAAAATAGTATTTTCAGAGAGCAATTACTTTGTGTTTACATTTACATAGAAATTGGAGCAATCTAATCTAAAATTAAGATCACACCAGAGACAGCAGTAGCTCTTCTTGTTATAGACGTTCAGCAAAGGAATAAGCCATGTTAAGTGCAATAATTCAGTGCAGTAATCATAGTTTAAAATGTGCATAGAGTAATGTAAAAATGCTGGGAACTTCACAATTAAGAAGGTCAGTAGTACAAGAAACAAAAGGAGGATAAAACTTGAACTTTTTAAGGCTGAAACTATATTTCAGTCTAAAAAATTAAGGCAAATAAAAATTTAGAATGTTGGTGTTAGAGATGTAAATAAATGAAAAAAAATAAAAATGTAAATGAGCAAAAGGCTTATAAATGGAACAGGTGTTACCTTGAAATAAGCAATCAGAAATAATTAGATATAATAAGAAGAGGGATGCAGGAACACTTGCAAAAGCTCAGGCATACAAATAAAAATAAAAGAAAGCTGTGTGTTAGAAAAGAACATGTAAACCTGAAGCAGATTTGGCAGAAAGCGAGGGACTTGAATACTCAGCTGCATGTTTGGCAGTATGAAGGTTTGATAGGCTAGAGAGCCAGAAAATCAGCTCACATGACAAACAGAGCACTTCGGTCAGAGAGCCCTGTATGAATTATTAGCAAACATGGTTTCATGAAAGGCTTCTCAATCGGTTGGGCATTCAGGTAGATTGCCAGTGTAAAGGATTTATAAATATATTTTGTTAAAGCAAGTCAGTTTTTTTTTGCAACACATAAAACATTTTTCCAAGCAACACAAAGACATTTTTCCAAGAAAGTAATTTAGCTTTTGTCACTAATGGAACCACTAGATAAAGACATAAATCTAGAAAACTAAAGATTTTTAATTCAATGCTGGTAGCAAGATAAACTTGGACTCAACAGCTGACAGGCTGAGGTCAGTGTATATTTTATCGCTGAGATAGTGCAAGATGTTAACAGTGAAATCAGGTACTTAGAAGTGTCTCATTTCAGGAAGGAGATTTTCATAATAATTACAAATCTAGCAGGATAGAGAAAGCACAGTATAAAGGCAGTTAGATTAGTATCAGATTAGTATGCAAAGCCATTTAGCAAAGAGAGAAAAACCAGCATACATTAGATCTTTTTTTCTGAACCATGGAAAACCTGATCATGTTTCTCTATAATAATATAGTTTTTTATTATTTTATATAGCACCTTTAAAATTAGCATCTCAAAGCAATACAATAGGTGTAAAAACAGTTATAAGGACCACAAATTACAAAGTACATACACTGAAAACAAAGGTTTTGAGTTTAAATTTAAATGCACTCAGGGTAGGTGATTCTGATATCACTAGGGATATAAATTCAGAGCTCTGAGGTGCAGCTAGAGAAGGCCCCGTTAACCACAGAATGTAGATAATCTTGAAGACCAGAGTCAGATGAACAAAGGTTGCAAGGTGGGGAGTAGATGGATAATAAGCCAGATAGGTACTGAATGAGGATGAGAATGTTGAAGTTGACTCGGAACCTCGTAGGAAGCCAGTGCAAGGACTTGAAGACAGGTGTAAGGTGATTGCTTGCTAGCGACCCGGTCAGGATTCTGGCTGTCAAATGCTGAACAGATTTGGAGATAGCTCAGTGTGGATTTAATTACCCCAGTAAACAGGATGTGCACTCACTAATTCTAGGAGAAAAAAAACTCTCAGTTTCTCTAGTGCCCTTTAAAGGAAAGGGAATCAGTGTGATATTCCACAATGCAGAGTGCTACATGGCCAGTATTTACATATGATATTTGTTAAACAAATTAACACAAGCAGTTTTTGAGGATTTAAGTATAGGCTGAGTCATTGCAGGATGCAAATCTAGAGACGTAGGTAGGAAAAAGATAATTTTGGGAAAGCTGAAGAATTCACTGGTAACAAGAACACTTCCTAAAAGGGCTAGACATACATTTGACAAATTGACAGGAGATGTTGTAGACTGCACCAGTGGCCATATCACCCTGCAGCTCTCAACTAGTTATTCACTGAAGCTAAGCAGGATTGAGCCTGGACAGTACCTGGATGAGAGACTAACTGGGAAGCTAAGGTTGCCTCTGGAAGTGGGGTTAATGGGACCAGCAGGGGGTGCCCACCCTGCAGTCTGTGTGGGTCCTAAGTCCCACTGTAATGGCAGGGACACTGTATAATTGGCTTGCTCTTGCCCCGCGGTGGACTAGCGCTCCATCTAGGGTGTACCCTGCCTTGCGCTTGTTGCTTGCTGTTGCTAGGCTCCAGCTCTTCCCACAACCCTGAATGGAATAATGTGGTTAGGAGAATGGATAGATGGATGTTACAGACTGCAGAAGAAGATGATCAAATTAATGGACTGAATACTTACACAGCTACTGAAAAAACATACAAAAAGCATGCTAACACCTGTCTTCCTATTCCTTAGTTAATACATTTGATTTTTATAAACAGTTAACATTGATTATTCATTCACTCATAAGGAAGAACAATAAGCTTCTGCAAAAATAAATCTAAATGGTGAGAAATTAGGGACTTAGAAGACAAAGAAAATTTACACTGTTTAATTTTAAATACTAAGTTATAAATGCAGAACCAATGGGTGCCATTCACAACTTGCGCTATAGAACACTCATTCTGTATTGCTGAGCTCCGCACCTCCTCTCTCTGAGAGAGCGCAGAGGGCAGTGTGCTATTTTTCCAGCCTCCAATTGGGAAACAAAAACCTGATCTGCTTCACACCAGAGGAAGAAAGGAGAATGTGATTTTTCCTGTAAGAAATGTGTGTTGCATTTATGAAATTCAACTATTTAAAACATTTACTTAAAAAGTAAAAAACCTACAGCAAACACAAATTTTCTAAGCTGTTCCTAAGAAAAATCGCCCACTTTTTCCGCTTACAAAGTGTTCTTTAACTAAACCCGTATTTTTATAGCTTTTAAAGTCATGCAATGTTTAAGTTAGGCTGGAACACATCATTGTATCTTATTTATATTTAAAAAATCATTTGTCCAGCCTTTTAAAAAGCACTGTGATAGACTGAAACACAGGCCTGTTATAATACTTATACTTAATATAATACTAGCAAAACATGATTAACACTATCACTACAGCAGTTTTTCAGATGAATTATTATGGCATCAAAAGACCTATTTATTAATAATATCAGTGAAATAAAGAACATTTATATTACTTTTTCTGTTCTGTGGTAATAGTTTAAGTAATTCATGCAGTAATTACTCTATAGTTATTACAAATTCAGTATTGGTGGAAGCCTCTACTAAATAAACTGAAAATAATGTTGTTTTCAAACTTTGAAAACACTTCCTTTGAAAACATAATTTCAAAACAAAACTTATAGAAAAGTACAGAATTATTAACAGTGCCAAAACAGATGTTCTTATTAGGAAAGATTCATACAATGTCCCTCTATAAGATTATTTATTATTAATCAAAAATAAATTATTTATTGTATTGATATTTGACATTTCGGGGGATCAAAACTCTTTAGACTGTGCAAGAAAAACTTGTACTTTTTGACAATATCTTATAAAATGTTGTAAATATTTTCTAAGACATACATTTTATTATTTATTACAATTTAGTATTTATGATACTTTTATCATATTTTTTTAGTATTTATGATACATTTTATTATACAAATAAATTAAATACTTAAAATGTGACTAAAACTAATTTTGTTTTAATCAGTTTAATTAAGTTAATTAAGAATACATATAGTGAAAATTGAGTTGACTGGACTAAATTAAAAACGGATGACTAAATTAACACTGCAAACAACTTATCTAAACACACATTACATTTGTTGGTATCATATACCTCTATTTACAGCAACAATCAACACTGACCAGCAAAGTCTTTTAATAACCATGTCAAGGATTAAATGTGAAAACAGTGTAGTGACTGGTCAAAGCCCAAGCACAGTCCTCAGTGTGCTGTTTAAGGTTGAACTCTAGAAGCCACGAATGGCTTAGACAGTGAATTCGGAGAGGGAGAGAGATGAACCAGGCAGGAAGGGAGACAGTCTGATACAGAACTGTTTAATTACAGAGAGGCTCCCAGCTGAAACAGAAAGAGGCAAGCTGGTGATCCAGAAAATAAACCAAAGAGGGGAAAAAAGGCAAAAAGGCACAGAGATAACCAGTGGGAGTAAATGAGACCGGAGATGATTTTCCACTGGGTTATCATTACTTATCATTACTTGATATGATAAGGGGGGGAAAGGGTTGTTCTGAATATAATTTACTGAAGATAACGCTAACACGAGTGAGTGACACTTATTAACAACAGCGGATTGAATCATAATAATAAATAGAAAACTTTATTTTATATAACACCTTTAAAAGGGGCTTCTCAAAGCTCTTTACAGAGGAAAAAAGCCACACAGTGGGAGGAGGCAGCAGAATTAAACAGGTACAGTGAGGGTTTGAAAGGGACAATAAGGAGTTTGATTAAACTGATTGAGATCTAGATTGAGATTCTCATTGAAAAACGGGCAGTCTGAGAGAAAGGTGTCCAAATCTGTTTGGATGGCAGGGTAAGAATGTGAGAGCTCTCATGTTGCCCCTGGCAACCGTAGGACATGGGTCGGACCCAGTCCAGGCATGACAATACAAATTTGAGACTCCCCAAAAAAGCAAAGATCCAAACACACAAATGATCTGAACCTGATTCATTAGAAAGTGGAGGGCATAGATTCTAAAAAAAACACAAATATCAAATGTGATAAAATAATAATATGAGGTGAATCTAGATACAACAGGTAACTCCTGGTTATTGTCAACATTTCAAGCTTCACAGCAAAGGGGATGCTCGCTGGGATGTGGAAGCCCCAGATTCAGTGATCAAAGCAATTGTAATATTTACCTTGGTTTAAATTAGTTAATGAAATCCTAGGTAAATGATTAAGTGTTAATAAACAGTCCAGAAAGACAGCCTAAAAGAAAGGGACAGAGATAAGAACAGAGAAGACAAGAGAACATGAAGGCGAGACCTCCTTGTCTCAGATCAACTGAAAGACCAGACTGTAGCTAAGTATTTGAACCTTGTTAAGATAGCCTGTTATTCTGTAATTTTTAGAGATCTCTGATTGCCAGAGTAAAGGATGCCTTGGTTAAGAACACCTTCTCCTTATTAGTGGGTGGATTTTGAGAATAAGCAGGTAAATTGCCATTAATTTGGTAACATCAGGGTTAAGAGGGGGAGAGAGATTTAACTGCAGGTAACATTGTTTTTAGTTTGGAAGCAGTTGATCTCTTCTGCTGGTCTTTGTAGGAGCTATTTAAGAGTTGAATACTTAGCAACAGTCAGGTTTTTCTGGGTAAATAGGAGGTTGGCCTTTGGGTCACCTTATTTATAAATTGCATAACTTGCATTTTGTATGTTTATTGTGTGTGTAGTTTAGTGTGTGTATTGTCACTGTTAATAAATATTTGTTAGCCCAGTGTGTCTTACTTCTGACTCTTTTCTGTCGGAGCACAAAGAAATCAAGTGCTTGTCAATCTAATTATTTCTATATATGGGTGATATAGATATATAATTTAATTGTTGATTTACCCTCTGGGCCATTTCAGGCTGTTCCTCTAATTTCAAAACTCCCCATTTGTAACCATTGGTGTCAACAATATTCTCTGATGGTATTCTATGCATGGTGTATCCCAAACTGTGCCACTTGCATGCTGGGATAGGCTCCGACTCTACTGTGACCCTGTACTGGATAGAGTAGTGAATTCAACTGAGAGGAAACGACTCTCTCTAGAAGACTCATACACATTCTTCTCTGTGCCTAATCCAAAGAGGTCAGGAAGAAAACAGTGCTGGTACTCAACTGATCAATAAAAGCAGACAACACTGGCCAGACATTGTAGCACAGAAACACAAAGAAAAAAACCCTGGGAACAGAGATTCCTCCAAAATCCAGGACACTCCTCCAAGATCAATGAATACAGCAGAATCCCCAAACTTAAAACATCCCAATATGCTGCAGCCCACCAGAGACAATCCAATATTCACTTGCTCCTGCACCTCAAACCCCTGACCCATAGAAAACATAAGATTGCATATATCTATCAACTGATTGACCATTTTTATCCTGTTTAAAATGTCACATTTACTTCCAGATTTTATTTGCTTTTGTAAAACCTAAATCACTGAAAAAACGTTTGGCCAAGATTATATTAAAAATAAGTTAAATACATAAAAAATATATCAAACATAATTCCAAAGATAAAAAAAACTAAACAAGCAAGATACCAATGTATTCTGAAACAATGATGTAAATGCAGTAGCTCATCATTTTTTACTCCAGTTACTGACTAATATAGGCTAAACAACGTCTAAACAATGTGTTCTCGGCCTTGTTACTGAAATACAGATGAGGGGATGAGGAGAATGAGGGGTTAATACAGACACAATAACTGGACACTACAGTACATTAACACTGCACTGAGAGAGAGAAGGATTAATACAGAAACACTGACTGCACACTCCAGTACATTAACACTGCACTGAGAGAGAGGGGGGTTAATACAGACACACTGACTGGACACTCCAGTACATTAACACTTCACTGAGAGAAAAAGGTTAATAAAAACACGAATATTCCGAATATTCCTGACAGAATATTCCAGAGGAATTACTACAGACAGACCCTGGTGGACTGGAATGTTAAACAAATATAAAAGCTAAACAAATACTGTATTTGTATTATAATAATTGTGTAATATTATATACTGTATATATATTTCCTAATAACATCGGATTACACACCGATTTAGAGAAACAGATGCTGAATCTGCTGAGATGCTGAGTTGTCTTTAGCATCATAACCGGATTATAACAATTTCAGTTTCCAGTAAAGCATCCTGTCGCTATATCACACAAGTCTTTCCACTTCACTTTGTATCTCTCCACTATATTCTCACCAGTGAGGAAGTTAAGGACACTGTTTTTAAACTCACACACACACTGACTTCATACAAGTCACCACACTGACCTGCCAGCTCCAGTTTCGTGTCCATTTCTTCTTTTATTTCTGCAGTGACTTCACAGAGAAGCGTGTGTCCAACACGATCTGTCTGTCCCTGATCTCCTCCTGCTCCCGACTCCTTCTCCCTCAGATGTAATCTCCACTTCAGGCTCTCGTTCTCCTTCTTCAGCTGCGCCATTTCACTCCCGACACTGTGCTCCACACACTGTGTGATTTTAAACACGGCCCCTCTCACCAGGATCTGGGAGACGCTGCGGAGTTTGTCTTGAAACTCGTCCTCAGAATCAGAAATTCTGTTTCCAAAAACTTCTGACATTTCATACACGATCGATTTGAGCAAAACCTGCATGAAAGAGTGAAGCTCAGTTTGCAGATTCAACAAACACTCCGCCATCCTTCTTCAGAGTCGGTCATAAACAAAGGCTAAATTGTGGAGTTTAAACGCAAAAACGTTCTTATTTTATTCTTCACAAATCCTGCATTCAGGCCTGTATTCCGTTCAAGCATTCCGTTCAACACAGCTGACAAATCGTAGCATAGTAAAAAAACAAAATAACTTTCTTCTTGATTATTTAGCTAAAACAACTGACTCAATCACTGTCTCGTGGGTGAAATATCTGTTGTGTTGAGTCGCGCAGCATGATGACGTCATTCTTTAGGGCTGCCGCAGCTTCGAAACAACTGAGGAGAGGAATTTTGAGACGTATGTCTGTATTTCTGTAACCCCTGCAAAGATATAAACCTCACCACACCTGCTAGCGCCATCTAGTCAGGACGAGTGAATCACCTGCGAGTTACGCAGTGTGAATTTTGTGAAACAGAAAATGTATTTCCACGTTTTACTTACAGGACACTATAATGTACATTATTATCAGCGCAGGATTTCATGTAAAGCTATTTTTAAATCGAAGCACACATCACTTATCACCTGCTCTGCTCAGTTTTGTGATATAATATTAAATGCAATCTCTGAATAAGTCACTGAACTGGGCCAGACCAACTGAAAGGACAATAACTTAACAGGTTTAAATTTTATTCTTCTATTGCCCCTCCACAACCCACTCAAATTCATCTTATCTAATTAATACATTTTTCCTTCCTTTCATTTTCTTTATACACCTCTCTTTCCCTTCCTTACTATTTTTCCCAATCTTTTTTCTCTCTCACATCTCTCCATACTTATAGCTTTGTTTATCTTAGATGAAATATGTCTCAACAAGGCCACATACTTGTTTAAATTGATTTATTTTTCCTTCCAGGCTATAAACAGTGTTTTCATCTTCAGTCTGTCCAACAGGTTGATTGGCCCCATATTGTTCATCTGTTTCTACAGAACAGCTCTTCCTCCAAAATGTAAGCTTAGCCAATGTTGCAGAAAAGAAATATGCCTATTGTAATAATTCTAGGATTTTTTCTAGTGCAAGAGCTTAACCAAATCTGTACCTGTATTTCTAGGTGTTATACCAGTTCAGTCATATATACATTTTGTGATCAGTCACCTTGGAGTCTGCTTAACCAGTAGAAATCAAATACAACTGAAGTTTTTCTTGTTGAGACTTAAACTGTTAATCTTCCATATCAGGTAAGTGTATAAGAAGTCAGCTGTAACTCTTCTTGTCAGAACTACTCTCCTGACTGTAAGGAGGATACTTCTTCTTGGTCATGTATTCAATAAACTCCTCTTCTACTTAACAAAAAACGTCTCAAGTGGATTTTTGTTCTACATCTCCATTCGCAGGTTTTTGGTAAAAAAAAATCGCCAGGATTTTCTTGTTAGCTGGCAGAATTCCTTCTGCACTAATGAGCAAGATTTGTATTTCATCTTTCACAAGTTATATGCAATTTTTGAAAAACAAGTTGTCCAAAAAGAAAATGAATACTTGCATTAAACCAAATCAAGCCATATTTGATCTTCAATAATTATGATACATTCTATAGGACAATACAAAAAGAAAGATACCACAGGATTTCAGAAACAGGATTTCCTGTTTATTGAGAGAAGCTTTTACCATCCAGGAATTTTCGTGTCCAAGGACTTCAATGTGCTTTCCATATACAGCTGCCACTGAAGCACAGCACAGACTCAGAAGCTTGACATCTCCCAAGGAATATGTTGAAATTGTAGGTGGAAGAGGAAAATGACCCTCAAGTACAAGGAAAAGATGATCATCTTGATCTCGCCACCTCATGACTAGTCTAGTGGCAGTGCCCTGACAAGGTGGCTGAGTGGTTAAGGTGATGATTGCTAATCCATTGTGCTCTGCACGCATGGGTTAGAATCCTATCGTTGTTGTGTTGTGTTCACTGTTCCTATTTGAAACTGTTTAATAAGTGTTCTTTGTCATTGGTGTTCCTTTACGAGAACAGTAGCCAAAGAGCTTCCTCTATATTTATTTGAGTGAAGGGGGGGAAACCATGTACGTGCAGAAAATAATCATCGAATTGAAGTGCTGCCCCACATACAGATGCAGCCATTCAAAATGCGCGGGCGATACCGCATTATTTTGCGGTACGCTGTACGCAGTCTACCGCAAGCTACCGGTAAATACCGCAAGTTACCGTAAATTCTCCTATAATACGACAAGCAAAATAATAGTATCCGGAATTTCCGCAAGGTGGAGCAATAAAGCTCAACCTCTCATGTTTGAGCTGTGGCCATCAAAGTCTTTAACGAAGATATTACTAATAGTATTAATAATGAATGACCTTGGACAAGCTGTAAGTGTAAACTCAAAGAATTGCCCTGGTCCACATTCTTTTTTTCATTGACCGTCTTTGTAAAAGTAACACCACAGCATTTCGCAATCACGCATTTTTTTCCAATCATGCAAAGTACAGTAATTTTTGAGAATCGATTCACCATGCCTTTCACATGCTCAAAAAAGAGATTGATTTAGGAACATAAACATATTACCGTATGCAAACTGTACTGTATACAGTATGTATATGTATATTTAATGTCTTAACTGTGCCCGTTTAAGTATTGAATATTTATATGGAATTTTACCACTGAAGGGAAATCTTAGTGCCTGAGCATAAAAAGAATAGGAGCATACTGCAACGCGTGTGAAGGCCATAAACGATATTAAGTTTGGAACATAAACATACAGTATATGGCTGGTCTCGGTACTTTAAAGAAAACATACACGAAACATGGTTTCATTATGACCAGAATCGGTCTTGAGATATTTTTAACTTGATTTACAGTATTTGAGAGGTATGTCTTGACACCGATACTACGTAAGTACTGCTCACGTACTGTATATGTTTCTAGGTTTATATTATGCATTTCATACGGTCAAATTACTTTTGAGCAACTGATAAGAAGCGCGAAACGGTATGCCCAGGGCGTTTTAGTTTTGTTTTGTGCGGCGACTGCTTTAACTATATCGCTGTGGATTGATTAGAGATATCGAGTACATACAAGTCATTTTTTAAATGTTGTAGTTTGTCTTGTAAAAATGTTACGAGAACATCATCTGTCAACAATTACACAGGTTCTGTTTCCATATTGCGGATTTTGGTTACGTAATATTATTTTCTAATTTAACGTTTTGAATATATGATTTGGGCAAACAGAGCCGCAAAGAAGTACATTATGGGTTGTTGTTTTTTTTGCAGTTTTATCTAGAACAAGCGATGCTTAAACCTTTGTCTGATTCTTGTGAAACTATCCACACGACAGTTACCCACACTAGGAGTTGACTTCAGTGATGTCACTGATGGTATGTTTCTAAAAATCCATCCTCTGTAAAACGTCTTCTCTAGTTGTCCTGCATATGTATTCGCTAATGAAGCTGTGTGTTCTGAGCCTGGATCTCTACATTTCTGTATGAACCAGCTTAGAGGGCTAAAGACAGCTTGTGTTTAAATTGAGTGTAAGGCAATTTATGCTTCTAAAGTCATGGTCAGCATTTATTATTGTACTGTGCTGTAAACTTGTTCTGTGCCTAGTCACATTATTTTATAGCGTTTTTATAGCGTTATCAAGTCCGGTGGCGCTGTGTGTTAGTTTCCTGACTCCCATGTCACATGGTCTGTGATTGAAACCTGTGAAACCAGTTTAATTCGCCACAGCCAGCAGAGAGGGGGTTGTAGAAGTAGAAGCAGGCAAGATTTCCAGTGAAAGACACCTCCCCCTTCTTCAGGTGTGAGGGTCTTCTGCTCAGAATGAAACGCTAAAATGTAATGTAGGCTCTGAATGGGTTCAATTATGATTTGGGCTTGATTAAGGTCGCTGACTTTCATCTAAAACCCTACTTGAATCCTTCTAAACTAAAAATCAGTGTTAGTGAGTTCTAAATAAAGAGGTATCCAGGTAACAGTGAAACGGGCGGATAGTCTGGGGAGATCGCCCGTTTTCCATGTAAATAGTTCCCTGGTTCCGCACCCCTTGGTGTTTCTCTCGCTCTCTCGGGTCACCTGATCATTAGCTCGAAAGATTTGAGTGCTTTGTGTATATTCTAATGGTAGTGGGGGCAGGGTGTGTGGGAACAGGTTTGGTTGAAATTGCATTGGAGATCTATGTTCTTCACACCTGAAACATTTTCTCTGAAAGCATTTTCTTCGCAGTTTAACCGATCTTGTTACAGCATGTTACAGTTTACTATTATTAACCATATTAATTTTAAGTGCTTAATGTAAAATCTTGTAAAAATATATTTTCATTGTTCAAATATACATTAAGTCTGACTATCATATAATAAGTTAAATACAAAACTAAAGAAAAAATAGGGTTAAATATAATTCAAAATATTTTGCTAACAATGTTAACTGTTTATGAATAATAAAATGTATTACCTAAGAAGTAGGATGGCACAGTTGTTAGTATGTTTTTTGTTTTGTTTCTTTTTCATAAATACAACAGTAGTACCTGATGTCTCAGTGGCTTTCAAAATTAAATTATGCATGCAAACCTGTGAACTAGAAAGATAACTAAGATATCCATCCATTTATAATGGTGGCAAAGTGGTTAGCATTGCTATCTTGCAGCACTGGGGTCCTAGGTTCAATTCCTGCCATCCTGTGTGTGTGGGGTTTACATGTTCTCTCTGGGTTACATGGTTTTTCTCCATATGTGTGATATGACTCCCTCTCGCACTCCAAAACATACTGGTAAGTTAATTGGTTTATGGGAAAACTGGCCCTGATGTGTGTGTGTTTGTGTCTGTCTGTCCTGTGATGGACTGGCGCTATGTCCAGGGTGTATTCTGCCTTGTGTCCGTTGCTTACTGGGATAGGCTCCAAATCCTCTGTACTGGATAAAGAGATTAGAAATGGAAGTAAAGGCACTGTGTGGATGGAACTATACACAGTGTTAGAAACCCACTATGAAATGGCAGCATCTCACTGAGAATAAAATATTTTATAGTGCTGGCTTAAGGAAACAGCCTTTCCACCTCTCTTGCACATCAGTATCCATACCTAGTTATTTAAACAAATGGCCTCTAATTATAAACATCTTAATATGCTGGCTCTGTGGATCCGCATCAGCAATGCTTGCCCATTCCTTCAATTCATGTGCATCCAACACACAGTTCAATGCCAGCAACTACACATAATCTAAAATACAATCCTTATTTCAGTATCTATATAAACATATCGTCTGTTAACTTCATCATCTTCATTAAAAGTATGCCTAACCCCATTAGGAAGTGTTCTTGTTATAAGTGTATTCTTCAGCTTTCCCCAAATTATCTTCTTCTTGCCAACATCTCTAGTCTTTTATCCTGCAATAACTCAGCCAACACTTAAATTTCCAAAAGCTGCTTGTGTTAATTTCTTTAAATCACAAATGTCATGTGTAAATACTGGCCATGTAATACTCTGCATTGTGGAATAATAGTTTATTTTAAAGGGAACTAGAGAAACTAAGAACTAGAGAAATCAAGAAAGGCTTTTTTTCTAGAATTAATAAATGCACATCCTGTTCACTGGGGAAATTAAATCCACACTGAGCAATCTTCAATATGTTCAGAATATGACAGCAAGAATCCTATCAGGGATGCATTACACCTGTTTTCAAGTCCTTGCACTGGTTACCTATCAGATTTCGAGTCAACTTCAAAATCCATATCCTCCTTATATACTGTCCTACAACTGTTATTATTGATCTCCGAATTATTGTACTTGACATGACTTCATTCAGCCTTTCCTGAACGTCTATGACAGGCAGAGAGAGTGCTGTTTCTGGTGCGATCTTTTGCAGCTGACATTTCACTGTTTTAAACTAACAAGAAATTAGATTGCTCATAAATCACTTATTCTATATAAACACAGCGTAATTGCCCTCCGAAAATCCTATTTTTCTTGTTCGTTTTAGAGACCTTGATCGAAACTGATTTTAGATGTCAGAAAGGATTTATTTTCTCTGTATTTCCTACATTGCTTTGTCGAGATTTTAACTTTATATCTAACTTTATATCTAGGCTCAGATTTCAACTATAAATCGTACAGTAATTAATAGCAGTAAATACTGATGTTTTGCGCCCTCTTACCACAAAAATATATGTTTTATAGTTGGGATTAACTTTATTTCGTACGCGTAGCTACTCCGATTCGGACACCGAACAGTTAAAGATGGCGGCAAATCAGACACCCAGAGAGGGGGGGGGGGCGTCTTCTCGCCTCCATAACTAAAATGCCAAATAGGAGTGGCTTAAGCGACATACACAGTCGTGTAACTGACAGTTTGAGGTAGCCTATGGTGTAAATTTCGCTTTGTTGGTGATAGGTTAAGCTTTTGAAACTCTGCCCCAAAATCATGTGACTGATTTTTCGCCCTGTTTCGTTGGTTAAACACAATGATCACAAGCACCACCATGGTAACTGGGATGTGTAGTTTTTAATTCCGTTTGAATTATAACTGTACGTACTGTCTTCATATTTGGCCAGGGCTTTAAAGAGAAGGCGCGCCAAAAAATGTCGGTGCCATCATCTCCGCTTTAAAGGTACCCCCGTGCTGGAAGAATTTGACCTCAGAACGTTTGCCCAGTGTAGTTTTAGTGGACATAAAAACAAGAGTTCGCTGGCATTATATCCTAGAAGACACAAACCGGCGCCAGACCGGTAAATGCTTGATGAACTAGGGATTGGACAGTTTCCAAGTGCTTGTACAATCGATGGAAATGTTCAAATAAATGTGCAAAAGAAATAAACAAAATAATCATTTATTTCTTTATCATATTGGCTAGCTAATGTCCTCTCTTTGCTAGTTAGTGGCTGTGTTTCTGTGTTGGGTAGCAACGGGTGACTGTTCTCAGGCGGAAGATGTAAACAGCTTAATTTTCGTGTTAAATAATTTTTAAAAATTAAAATTCATTCTATACAGCAATCACATATTTGGGTACCGTTTCATAAAACTTTCATGCTTAAAATGTTTAGGGAGAAATGGAAGACTGGTGTGTATTTTTTATTTAAACTATCAAGACCAGCCATACACAGTACAGTTTATGTACATACAGTAATGTTTATGTTCCTAAATTAATATCGTTTATGACCTTCAGATGCATTATGCTCCTCTTCTTTTTATGCTCAGCTACTAAAATTTCCCTTTAGTGGTAAAATTCCATATAAATATTCAAAACTAAGCGGATTGAAATGTGCACAGTAAAGACATTAAATGATTAAATCTTTTCACTACCAACCAATGCACCACGAGTGCCCCTGTCGGTCATTTTGGCCAGCCAATCACTTGCCCTGCGGTGCCCTGCGGGTTGGTTACTGTACCGCGGGTTTTTACCGCTCATTTTGAATGGCTGCATCTGTAAGTAATGTCTGAACTTATTGTTGGTAACCTGGAGAGCAGACCAACCTCTTCAGTGATGTAAAGCACAGTATGTAACATACACTAAATTTGATATTTCAGTCTTCTGTGGAGCAACTCATACGAAACTCTAAATCCCAGGGTTGTGAATTCAAGCTCCATGCTGGTGTAGCGGCAAGGCTTATTAATAATACAGGAATTAAGTTTTCTGCTCCCTTGCCTTGCTCTCCCTCATCCTAGTGGTGCTGGACACAGAGAGGCCATTCCATTTGGTTCAGATTTAAGATGTTTTTCTATCTGAGTTTTTTCTATGTTTTTCCTGATAAGGAACAACTCCCAAGTCTGAGGTTCTCCAGCCACCCTAATAAATGGTCATCTCTGGCGCCTTACTGTCTGGGAGATTCCAAGGGAGAGTCTCATCCCAGGTTGTTTACAACCCTAATGTCAGAGAGCATAGTTATTCATCCTCCACCTTGATCAGCTAATCAGGAACTGGTAGGGCAGGGTAACCCCACATGGGTCTCGAATGCCCACAGAACATTCAAGCAATGAACGACCGTAGTTCCTCCAGATAAAACAGGCAGCACAGGGCCCAGAAGATGCCCCTCCAGGACATTCTCAGACTCAGCTCGGACAATCACATGATGGAGTCGAGAACGGAGAACGTTCGTGTGTAACCAAAGGATCCGCCCGAGGTTAGCCCAGTAGCAAGCCTCATGAACCCACCGCAAACGCTCGCCTGATCAATGAGTGAACTAAGGTCAGAACTGTCAATAGCTGGATCTTATTATTCAGGGCTAGCACTACACTGGGAACGAAACGGTCTTCTTCCCATCGAAAGAGTGGACCCACAGTCACTTTTCATGTCCACAGTCTCTGCTAGTGGAGCCAGGACTAACTCCCCTCCTTCTCCCACTCATTACGCCGGACCAGGACTACCTGGCGCTGGTCCAGAGGATGCCGATTGGATGCAGCAACAGCCTGTCACTGTTCTCTTGTGTCCGTGGGAGATCTGAATCCACACAGATTGGATGAGTATTCAACATTTGGCATTACAGCTCGAGAATTCAAATGTTACCTCAACCCCAGTTGATATCAATTTAATGCCTATGAGTGATGTACTTCCCTTTGAGTATCTAGTGTAGAAGTTGTAATCAAAGTTCATTTACGAAACAGTATAAATGAATGGTATACTGCGGGTTCAGTAGCAGCAGAACCTGATCAGTATCAGTTGACTCCGATATACTTTGAAAACTTAACTTCTGGATTTAGAGTCAGACATGCTACCGTTGCACAATGGGGTACTTAATTAAAAAAAAATAGAAAAACAATCAGTGTTTCTGGATCTGTTATCGAGAACAACAGCTGCACAAGAGCTGCGCAGGAAGAATGAAATGTGGTCTGGGAAGAAGAGACTCTCTTCAGAAGAGCGGTGCTCTTCACAGGATAATTTATTTTGGGACGCTGATTTGTCTCCTTTGGGGAATTCAAAAGTATTGCAGCTGTGGCCTTGTGGTGCAACGGTAGTGTGTCTGACTCCAGATCAGAAGGCTGCGTGTTCAAATCATGTCGAGGTCAGCTGTTAGTTTTTCAGGTTCTGCTGGTCCTGAACACGGAATTCACACCATGCAGTTGAGTTCTATCTGTACACCACATAGATAATCTAAACAAAATAGAGCAGTACAGGACACGCAGTGTGGAGCTCACACAGCGAATAGCCTTGAACACAAGAGAAAAGCCACAGTTCACATCTGCTAAACATAATGTCTGACTTTAGAGACAGCTACATCAGAGAATGGAATCCCGGAAGTTTCAGATAATTTTTTTTTAAATACAGGTTCAAGCAAACCTGAAAGTTAGGGAGTTTCGGACACTTTTCTTTTATTAAATAGTGTCTGAAGCCTGAAAATATAATTTGAAAAAAAACGCTATTGGACATTAGCAGGTGCTTTTTGTAACGATTTGCTATTTCATGCTGGAAAACAAAGGAAACAGACCCAACGTTTGCTTTCAGGTGCGGTTCATTACATAATAGACATCTATTACTGAGGAGCTTGAATAAAATTTACACGAGCCAGGTAGAAGTCGAACCTATAATCTTATGATCCGAAATCAGATGCGTTATTTATTAAACCGCTGGTATTTCACATAACCTGAATGACAAAGGGTTTATGTTTCACACTGAAATTCCGATTGACTGAGAATTCAAAGAAAGACTGTTTTCTTCCACAACACCGTATAATTATCACATCCACCAGACTCTCCAACCTCTCCAGACCTTGCTGGGTGAGCATTTGCTCCGATAAATTAGGTCACGTATCATGTTAAATCACTTCTTCTCAACACAACATTTCCTGGTGCACGTTTTCTCTATGAAAAAAAGACATTTTTCCCTTGCACGATTTCTCGTTTTTTTATCAAAGCGTACAGAAATAAAAAAGAAGAAGAAATAGTGTTGCAAAAGAACTCTGTCGCCCTTGGGAGATGTCAAACCCATTGGACATGAAAAATGCCAGATAAAAGCCAGTTCTCTTCGTTTCTCAGTGTCGGGGCTGCTACTGTATGTAAAAGAGGCAAATTGCTCTGAGAGCAGGTTCAGCGCTTACTGAACGCAGATGTCTCAGAGCGGTGTGTCCAAGTGGCTTTAAAAGGAGACAGGTGTCCTGTCACCATAGGTTAGTTGGTTAAAGTGCCTTTCTGTTAAACAAAAGAACCGAGATTCAAATCCCAGCTGTGTATTTCTTCCTATCTTGAAGTACAGAACGTACCATTTTGGTCACTCACAAAGGGCTTGATTTCGTTAAATGCAGGTGTTCATTTCCTTTCTGGAAAACTTGCTTTTGATGAAATTCACACAGCTTGCGAAACATGAAATTCAATTCTTGGTTATCAGTGCAGAAGAAATATTACCGGCTGGCATAAAGAATGGTAAGAGATTTTTTTTTAACCGGAAACTTGTGATTCGAGAGCCCAGTAGTCAGTCTCTGTGGTGCAATCGGTTAGTGCTGAACTGAAAGGTTGGTGGTTCGAGTCCACCCAGGGACGGGTTTCTTTGGCGATGTAAACATTGTCTTCGCATAGGTAGATTGGATTTCTCAGCGAAACCATAGCCATTTTAATATTTACAGGAAATGCGAGTGTTCAACACGTGTCAAAAATGTCCAATAATGCCCAACATCGCAACTCCCCAGAAAACCATATTCACCCAAGAAAAATGATCGTCGAATCATCATTTATACTCCCGTCACATCCTCTGCTGAAATATTTTAAAAATACAATGCAGATTTGTTTGAGAACTTGACAAGCATTGTTACGTTAGCACTGTGCAGTTGGGTTTTTGATATTTTGACATATTTACCTTAATTTTAAACATAAATACAATCTATTGTAATTGTGTTGTAATATTAAAATATGTTAGCTGAGGATGCAAAGGGGTGAAAGGGAAAGGTCAGAGGGTACAGTAAAAACAAGGTTAGGACTGGTGGAGGTGGTAGGGGTGTTGATGGTTTTTCTCTGTAGAGGATGATTGAGTTTTTTATCCTTCTCTGAAGTGAGAAACTGGAAGAGCTGGAAGTTGAGAGATCTGATGAGGTTAGATATAAAAGGAAGATGATGTTGAGCTGTTGGCGGTAAAAATTACTTAATGTCTTTGATGTTGTCATCAAAGATATACTGCAGTAAGCAAAGATAAAAAGAAAATTATCCTTGCTTACTGCCCTGTCTTTCTCACACCTGAAGAAGGCTTCACGGCCAACAAGTTGTGTTTCCTTTCTTGTCTTTTCAGCATGGAACAACCCTTTACTTGTTCCTTTGCAGCCTACACATGCTGACGCAGCTACTCACCTGATATTTAACATTCCTATAATTACAAATATGAATGTCCACTGTGGGTATCTTTCCATGATTATTTATTCTGTCATTGAAGCATATTTTATGTCATACCGAAGTGTCATAATCACTGATTTTTTTTTTCATTTAGAAAGTAAGAAAATGATAAATCACTATGAATTGCATTTAGCCTGTTCAGATCTAGATTTTCTATATACTTTAACATGCCATGTTCACAATGTCACAACTCAGAAATGCAACAGTGAAGTGTTGTAATTAAAAATGTACATAGTGTTGGAACATTGAGATGTTTTGGTAATGAGGAAGGAGGGACATGCCATGTTCAAATGGTACAGTAAAATTTCTTGTATTTTGGGATTAAGAGAGCCTGTTACATTGTGTCTCACACCTCAGTGTCAGAATTTTTAGATGTTTTTATAACCAGGGGGTAGGTTTATAGCAATAAGCAGAAAGTGCCATCACCCTTTGCACATCCTCGGTTAACCGTATATTCTCATATGCCATGTTCTAAATGTCCCATTTATATTAAAATTTCTTGTAAAATGCAAGATTTTAAGACTTTTTATGATCAGAAGGTAAGGTCGTGGTAAATATGCAGAAAGTGCCTGTGAACTTATGTTTTGCCTTTGTCTTATTTACTTATTGTGTTTGTGTTATTGTGAGTTTTGAAAATTGGTTTACAATTTTCTGAAATGTGTTTCACACAAAAATGCTATTTGGATAGTCACTACTTACATATTCCCCTTTACTGAGGATAAGTACAGTAATCCATCCTGATTAGTACTTTTAAAAATTACTGTAGAGGGCCATCTACAGGCGAAAGCCGGCATAACATCACAGCAGCAGCATTTAAGGCAGAAGAAGAAGCCAGCTTCAGCCTTGTTAATGCAATATCATTGGGTGAGGTGGAAAAATATTTCTTGCTCTGAATCCAAACATTTTTATAGGAGGTATTCTAGTACTTCTTGCCTCAGATAAAACTGCCAATACATCACTTATTTCTATTCCATCAATAGCAGCGGTGTTATCGGTACTGATTCCTAAATGTACGTCCTGTCATCATATAAAACTTTGAATGTTTTGACTGCATTCAACTGATCAAATTTCTCTTCGATGACAGTTATAATTTTATCCAAAATACATCTGAAACAAATTTGCATGTTTTTTTTTATCCAGAAAAGCATCATCAAGAGACTCAAAACATACCTGTTTTTTTTTCTTCTTTCCAGGAGGAAGGATTGTTCAGATGCAAACATTGGTCCAAAATCAATGTACTCTCCTATCGCTGTTGCTTCTTCAAATCCTTCATCTGAATGTCGATATTGAGGGATGATATCGTACAAATTCTTTTAAAGCAAATTTTCTTAAAATATAAGCCTCTGTTATAGTTGTCTTGGAAGTTTCGCAAGGTATAATAGACCACCTTGTGCCCTCCGCTAAAATATGATAAAATACAACAACATTTATTTACATAGAACAGCATTTATTGTTACATGTATATTAAAATTAAGATAAATATACAAAACTATTAAAATACAAATGTAAAGTCCTAACATAATCATGCTGTTGAACTGTCTTTTTTGCTTGTCAAGTTCTCCAACAAATCTGTGTTGTAATTTTAAATATTCTAACTAAGGGTGCAACGAGAGCATAAATGAATTCTCCTGCCAGCCATGGCTGAATATGACATCCTTGAATGTTGGTCATTATTGGCCATTCCCAGTGATATTGACTTACGTACTTAATTGTTTAACAAAAAAATCACATTTCCTGCAAATATGAAGTGGGTTAAGGTTTTGCTAAGAAATCCAAATAAGTATAGGTGAGGTTTACATCACAATAATGAGAAGTACATTTCTGGGTGGGCTCAAACCACTAACCTTTCAATTAACAGAGACTCACGTGTATCCCTTTTCTCCATTTGCAAGCTTCTGATTAAAAAA
This sequence comes from Atractosteus spatula, assembly GCF_055471065.1. Lineage (NCBI taxonomy): Eukaryota > Metazoa > Chordata > Actinopteri > Semionotiformes > Lepisosteidae > Atractosteus > Atractosteus spatula. The sequence continues at coordinate 22,816,720 of NC_142715.1, read as the reverse complement.
AAGAAAATAATGCTTCTTTCTTGCCAGCCTGCGATATACAAGGCAAGACTTGTATTTAATATTTCGCAAGCTGTATGAATTTCATGAAAAGCAAGTTGTTCCAGAAAGAAAATGAAAACTTGCATTAAAAAATCAAGCCACATGTACAGATGCAGCCAAAAAAAAAAGTGGGCGATACCGCATTATTCTGCGTTGTGTTTGACGCAGTTTACCGCAAGTTACAGTATTAATAACTCTAAATTCTCACATAGTGCCGCATGATACCACGTGGTACCACAAGTAACATAATAGTATCCGGAATTTCCGCAAGGTGGAGCTAATAAAGCCCAACCTCTCATGTTTGAGCTGTCGCCATCAAAGTTTTTACTGAAGATATTACTAATAGTATTAATAATGAATGAACTTGGACAAGCTGTAAGTGTGAACTCAAAGTATTGCCCTGGTCCATGTTCTTTTTTTCATTGACCATCTATGTAAAAGTAACAGCACAGCATTTCGCAATCACGCATTTGTTTCCAATCATGCAAAGTACAGTAATTTTTGAGAATCTCCGATTCACCATGCCTTTCACATGCTCATAAAAGATATTGATTTAGGGACATAAACATATTACTGTATGCAAACTGTACTGTATACAGTATGTATATGTAAATTTAATGTCTTTACTGTGCCCGTTTAAGTATTATATATTTATATGGAATTTTACCACTGAAGGGAAGCTGAGCATAAAAAGAATAGGAGCATACTGTAACGCGTGTGAAGGCCATGAACAATATTAATTTTGGAACATAAACATACAGTATATGGCTGGTCTCGGTACTTTAAAGAAAAAATTCACACCAGTATTCCATTTCTCCCTAAACATTTTAAGCATCAAAGTCTTTAACTAACATGTGAAATAGCGTGTATAAAAAGTGGTAGTTTTAAGCTTTTCTGCTAATATAATATGGAATCACATATCTAAAGAAATTAATAACGATATAATTATATTTGTGTACTGCAACACAGTAATACACGCTGTACAATGTCTGTTGATTCTGTATGTGTAGGGCTGTTACACCTGGCTTCATGTGACTGCTCTGGGAGGTTTTGTGGTCTATGTTTCTGACTTCTGAGCCCAAGGTTGTGTGTTTAAATCCAGCTGGTGCCATGACTTTTCTCTGAACAAACATTTCTTCTGCTTCCTGCTTCTAGTGTGTGTGTGTGATCCCTTTACATCTCCCTTCAGATTTAAAAGGTTATTAATCATATCTTCTGTGTTGCATCTTCCCAGTGTAGCCGATCTTTTTCTGCCTGGGTAAACTATCACAAAGCTTTAGAGAACTTAACATTTCTATTATCAGCAAATTGTAAATACGACGTTAACATAATTAATTTTTCACTTGAGTGTATGGAGGATTGTCAGCTGTCACTGAGAGTAGACCCCCCCTCTTAGGCTGCACAAACAATCTTTTAATTTTTTTTTAGAGAAATGGAGGCTGTACAGTATGCGTTGCAATTGTAGCGGCAAGGCTTAATAATAAGGCAGAATTAAGTGTTTCTGAGCTTCCCAAATGAGGCCCCATTTCTCTGTTCATCTCTGTGGTGCAGCCACAGAGAGACCATTAGGGTGATTTAAGGTCCTAGGACAGCTCCCAAAGGGGGATGCACTTAGCTAAGCCTGGCTATCATGATCAATGGTCATCCATTGGCGCCTATCTGTCTAGGGAGTGCCAGTTGGACATCTGGACTGCATTACTAAGTGTCAGGAGTAAGTGACTCATATCTCACCTTGATCAACCAATCAGGGACTGGTAGGGCCGAGTAACCCACGTGGGACTCTGATGCCCATGGAACTTTCAGCCAATCAACGAGCTGAAGTTCCTCCAGGTAAAAACAGGCAACACAGAGAGCCTGGGAGATTCAGATTCAGAAGATTCAGTGAAATTCAAAGGAGAATTCCAGGGCAGGACGGCCCAGGAGCAGAAGGCTCCCAAGGGCAGGACATTCTCACAGCGCGCCTCCTGACCATCCTGAGACTCAGCCCGGACAACCACGGAATGGCCAGTGTGTCCGAGTGCCAGAACTTTCCTTTGTTCTAAGAGTCTAGAGTGGAGGTTGCCAGAGAGTAACCAGCAGCAGGCCTCGTGAACAGATCGGAACTGTGGACAGCTGAATCACTATTCAGAACTAGTCTTCATCAGGAACGAACCGGTCCTCTTCCTGACTTGCTGGGACCCACAGTCATCTTTTCTCCTGTGCACAAACTTTGCTAGTTAAAGCCAACAGTGAACATCAGCAGCGCACCGTCGCAAGCCGCACAGCACAGCCTGGAACATAGCCAGAGAGCGCGGATTGGACAGCAACAGCCTGCAACTGTTTCTTTCAGCCCGCAGGAGATCTGAATCCCCAGAAATTGGATGAGTATTCAACTTCACTCCATTACTGCTCGAGAATTCAATTGTTATCCAAACCAGTTGGTATCAATTTAATTCCTAAGAGTTATGTACTTGTTTTGAGTATCTAATGCAGAGGTTGTAACCAAGTTCATTTATGAAACGGTCTAAATGAATGATATACTGAACGTATGTCCTCTTGATGTGTAACACTTCGTAACTGATTGAATATATACCTTTTGTATTCTGATAACCCTCTCGATAAGATCTGTTAGGTTTATATGCATATTCTATGTATTAATAAATGTATCCTCGTGTATTAGTACCTGTGTGTCTGCGTTGTTTGAGTTATGTCGCCTGGTTGGATTCTAAAGCCATCAAAAGAATCAACTTTGTGATTTACTGCTACAATTAATAATTGTCTCAGTAAATGCCCAAACCCTACAGAACTGGTGCCTTCAGAGAGCCACTATGATTACATATTTGGCGTCCCTGAACCGGTTTTTCCCTACACAATATAAACATTTATATTGATTTAAATCGCAAACGCGTGTTTAATTATATGTAGTTTTTGATTCACAATCAGACAAATGCAACATAAATTGTTATCTTTGTCTTCTAAGTATCTTAATAACATTTCAGCATAGCTTTCTCCCCATTTAGATTTATTTTTCATGGGATTTTGGGATCAAACGTTGAAAGATTAGATTGTAATCGTTTTTATTTTTTAAATACATTTTAGAAAAGTGTAATTTTTACTAAAAAGATGTATTTATTTAATACCACTCTATACTTATATTAATGGAGTTTGACACCTGAAGAAGGCTCCACGGCCGAAACGTTGTGTTCTCTTTCTTCTTTTTTTCAGCATGGAATAAACCTATTACTTGTTCCTTAATGGAGTTTAGTTGATACTGTTTAAAATGTTATTTTAAACTGTATTACAGCATTGTACACACCTTTAAAAGAGAAGAGAGAAAACTCAAGCCTTCTTCAGGTGTGAGGGTTTCTGACGTGAATGAAATGCTGAAATGTAATGGGTCAATTCAGTGTGAATTGTAATGCTAATTAAATGACCGCGGGCACTTTCCAGCCCCTCTGACAGCAGGAACTCCTATTCTTACAGTAGCTCAGCAGCTCTTTACAATATAGGGTGTTCCGTTTTTTTTACACAGTGACACAGCATCGCGTTGTGAATCTGTTTTTCCGCTTTTACAAAGAAAGTGGAATACAGTGACACTACCTGCTATATACTGTAGATACATATGTTTAGATATTTAGACCCGGCGCTGCACCAAGAGAAGGAGGAGGCGCGGAGCTCAGTTCTGCTGCCTTGGGCACTTAATACACCAATCGCGTCTGCATTTATAACTTAGGTTTTAAAATTAGTCAAGCAATATGAAGCATCTCTTTTTACTGTTTATAAATAATAAAATGTATTAACCAAGGAGTAGGATGGCACAGTTGTTAGTACACTTTTTGTTTTGTTTCTTCTTCATAAATACAACAGTAGTACCTGATGTCTCAGTGGCTTTCACGTCACCGCGCGTCATGATGCGCAAGGACGTAGCCAATTACACGCGGTACGTGTCTGTGCCGCACACTTTGAATGGCTGCATCTGTACACTGGATTTAAATATTTATTTAATTTTTGTTCTCGTTGCTCCCCAGGTATTCTGAAAATTTACTATTGCATATTAAGGCTCTACATCTATTAGCTAAAATATTGAATCTTATAGACATTAAAATACATTTTTAAATTGCACTGATAAAAAAACATGAATTAATTAAACTTCATTGTGTATATTTCTGACGTGTATTTAAAGCAATTTTAGGGAAATATTACAATAAAATTCAAGCGACTGAAGCAAGTTCATTTCTGACTGAGGATATTATTTCCACTATATTCAGGAACGTTCTCATATCATCTGGTGTTCTGCTTAGTCCCCTACCTCACCAACGACTACAGGGCAGCAGCTGTTACTTTGGATTCCTTACAAATGAGGGACCTCTCGCACCCTCATAATCTCATCATCAGAAAGTCATGAGTTTCGGGGCAGGGCTACATCCTCTCCTGCTCTTTTCAGACACTTGCGGCAACTGTTTACTCATAACCACGTCTGGAATGCGTGACCTTTACACGGGCGAGAAGCAACGCCGCATCCCTTTTCTAAAGAACATTCACATTCAGAAATAAGTCAAGAAATTTGCCATTACTTTCGCTTGCGCTGCTGTCAGCCTGCCCATGTTGCCAAAGAAAGATTCACTCGGCGTCAACATGACAGAACAGCGATCACTTGAAAACAATGTTCCACACTCCGTAAGCAAGAACTTCAGTGTTTGCAGTCACCCGATGTGCCGATAGTCAAAGGAGCGCAAAACACGAAGCGTCAAAAGACAAGATGAGTTGATGGAAAGAGCGTTGAATTGATGAGCACAAAAGTTCAGCTCGTACAATAGGCAACGAAAGTCCCAGCGTCGTCATTGCACTTGAAAGGACTGCCTTGCAGACCAAGGGCAGTGGGCGGTGCCCGGTAAGAGGGGCAGAGGCGGTAAGACATGATGCCGAGAAGCATGGAGCAAGGGGAATTAGCTTGAATGGTAGAGCGCTCGCTTAGCATGTGAAAGGTAGCGGGATCGATGCCCGCTTTCTCTAGGTCTGAGTTTAGAGCTCTGGGCTCCCGGTGCTCTCCTTTAGCCTCTGCGACTTCTGACAGGTGCTCCTCCGTTGCAGAGAGAATGTCCTTCAGTTGTCAAGCGTTGAAGGGCCACACCTCCTTCCCAACCTCAGTGTGCACTGAGTGCGTCTCCGGCATTTTCTCGTTCAATTTGTCAGCTTAGCAAGTGAAAAGTATATCCGAGTGAAAACAGTGCTGATAATACTCTCACGAATTGTTAGAAGACGTGCTTTTGATCATCGATTGCTTAACAATCACATTCGTTCGACTTGAGCCATCAAGCTCGTAGTTTTCCTTCAAATCTTGAAAGCTCTCAGTGAGAACATCATAGGCTGCAGGACGCCCCGTAACTTGAGTACTTCAACAGAAAGAAGAGCAGACAGCTCCACAAATATGCGAGGCGCAGAGAGCGCAAGGCGAGCCTCACACGTTTCGGTGGCTGAGAGAGGGCAGTTTTTGCTTCTGCATTTCCCAAGTAAGGACGCATGACAACAAGCGATCGCGGTGCTCATCTACGACATAGTGGTGATGAGTTTTCAGTACATGTTCTTTTGAACGAGCAATGAGGTTGCCGCCTTGGACAGCTGACTGCACGCTCTCATTGTGCCACGTGATGAGAATTCACCAGGCTCGTTCAGTCATTAGTCACATTCCATCGTTTGCCATAAGCAGACGCTGGGAAGTGATGTGGATATCAGTTCCCAGTCTTGTGGAAGAGGAGGAAGAGAGCACACAAAGGCTCGTCCAGGAGTTGAACTCAGGACCTCTTGCACCCTAAGCGAGAATCATACCACTAGACCAACGAGCCACAGCAGCATTTTTCATTTCAATCTGTCAGTGAGCTTGAGGATGGGGGAGAGGCGTCATTCGCTCGTCCAGTCAGACCTTCATCAATAAGTCAAGAAAGCCGCAATTACACGACTGCCTTGCAGACGAAGGGCAGTGAACTGCGCCTGGTAAGAGGGGAACAAGTGGCCCTAGGTGACACCGAGGTATAAGCCCCAGCGAGGGGGGTTGGCTTGTATGGTACAGCGCTTGCTTTGCATGTGGGCGGTAGTGGGATCAATTCCCGCATCCTCCAGGTGTGTGCTTAGAGCTTGATGTGCCAAAAGGTGTCCTTTAGCCTGTGGTCACGCCTTGCATGGAGAGTATTGTCCAGCTGTCAAGCGTTTCGCAGCCACGCCCCCTTTTCATCTTCTCTCTAGCTTAAGCGTCTCCGCCACTCTCTCTTGACATTTCATGTCAGCATGTCAGAAGTCCGAGTGACATTTTTAATGGCTGAGTGAGGGCACGATGCTGAAGCAGAGAGGCCACTTCAGCCAGAGAGACTTGTGCTAGGTGAGATCTGAAAGACGGACTCGCAACAGAAACAGACCAAAAATGTATCGGTGAGATCAAAAGGCAAATGCAACATTCAGCAGATGGCATCTAAAGATTAGGGAACTGGCGACTGAAATCCATGTGAGGCAAACTTTCCGGTGTGTGTACTGCAGCTGGACTTGTTGGCGTAATTGGTAGTGCGTCAGTCTCATCATCTGAAAGGCCTGAGTTTGATCCTCACATGGGGCAGGGCTGCTTCCTCTCTTGCTCTTTTCAATCACTTGCGGCAACTGTTCGCTTATAAACATGTCTGGAATGCACGACCTTTACACGGACGAGAAGCAACGCCGCATCCCTTTTCTAAAGAACATTCACATTCAGAAATAAGTCAAGAAATTTGCCATTACTTTCGCTCGCACTGCTGTCAGCCTGCCCATGTTGCCAAAGAAAGATTCACTCGGCGTCAACATGACAGAACAGCGATCACTTGAAAACAATGTTCCACACTCCGTAAGCAAGAACTTCAGTGTTTGCAGTCACCCAATATGCCGATAGTCAAAGGAGCGCAAAACACGAAGCGTCAAAAGACAAGATGAGTTGATGGAAAGAGTGTTGAATTGATGAGCACAAAAGTTCAGCTCGTACAATAGGCAACGAAGGTCCAGGCATCGTCATTGCACTTGAAAGGTCTGCCTTGCAGACTAAGGGCAGTGGGAGGTTGTTGTTGTGAGATGAAGGCATTGGGATGGTGGGCCGAGATCTATTCTTCTTAAGGAATTCTTCATCATGAAAGATCGGTCCACAGGTCATCCAAAGAACTCAGGGAATCATGTGCTACTGAAGGGAGTGAAGTGCTGAAACACATGACATGCCCCCTTGATCTCACATGCACAATTCTGCTGCAACATGCACAGCTACCGTCCACACCAGGCAGTGGGGCTTCCTGTTATCCATTTCTGTTTTATTTTGACATGAACTGTTAAAAGGCTAATGACACTAGATGAAAAGAGAAGAAAGAAAACACAACGTTTCAGCCGTGGAGCCTTCTTCAGGTGTGAGGGCTCCACGGCTGAAATGTTGTGTTTTCTTTCTTCTCTTTTAAGCATGGAATAGACCTATTACTTGTTCCTTTGAAGCCTACACATGCTGACGCAGCTCCCCACCTGAACTGCTAATGATACTAGATGCCTGGTAGTTTGTGGTACTTGGTTATTGTCTTATATTTGCTCAAACTGCATATGTGTGATTGCATATTTTTGTGTATTTTCATATGTCAATATTTAATTCACTGACATTCCTGTATGCTTGGAAGGAAGGCAGATTGGATTTGGCACAGGACGCCTGCTCATATATTTTGATCTTTGTTGGGCTGGAAAAACAATGATAAAAAGTGAATGAAAAAAGATCTCTCCAACATTTCCCTTCTCTTGGCCATGGTTACACTGCCCTTTCTTTACGTCTTTTGTCCTTCTACAAAGATTCCAGGGCTCTTTATCCACCATAATATCAGAAGCCAAAAATAACCATCTAATGTGTAAACAGCATTTGTAATGTTGGTAGCTCAGCTCGGACAATCACGTGATGGCCAGTGTGTCCGAGTGCCAGGACTTAACTTTGTTCTAAGAATTGAGAATGGAGGTTGCCTGTGCATAACAAAAAGATCTGCCCGAGGTTAGCCCAGCTGACAGCCATGTGAACCACCGGTACTCCACCGCCAAAGCTCGCCTGATCAACGAGTGAACTACGGTTGGAACTGTCGACAGCTGAATCTCAGGATTCAGGACTAGCGCTACATCGGGAACGAACTGGTCTTCTACCCATCTAAAGAGTGTGACTTGCTTGGATCCGCAGTCACTTTCCATGTGCACAAGCTCTGCTAGTTTCAGCCAACACTAACTAGCCGGTCTTCAAAGAGCATTAGCAGCGCATCGCAGCAGGAATCTCTCCCTCCTCTCCTTCTTGCCAGCCGCACCGGCCACTGCCTGGCACCGAGCCAGAGAGTGCCGATTGCACACAGCAACAGCCTGCCACTGCTTCTTTGTGTCCGCGGGAGATCTGAATCCACACAGATCGGATGAGTATTCAACATTCTGCATTACAGCTCGAGAATTCAATTGTTACCTCAACCACAATTGATATCAATCTAATACCTATGAGTGATGTACTTGCTTTTGAGTATCTAGTGCAGAAGTTGTAATCCCAGTTCATTTACGAAACAGTCTAAATGAATGGTATACTGAATGTATGTCCCTCTTGGTTTGGAACTCTTCGTGATTTAATATATACCTTTTGTATTCTGCTAACCCACACTCTTAAGATCTGTTATGTTTATATGCACATTTTATGTATTAATAAGTGTATTAGTATCTGTGTGTGTGCATTAATGAGTTAACCCGCACGGTCGGTTTTCTAATAGCCATCAAAGAATCATTTTGGGACTTACTGCTACAATTAATAATTGTCCCAGTAAATACACAAAACCCCTACACACGCATGGAAACCAAAATTACCTGCTAATCCAGAATGCAGCAGAGAACAGTTGGACAGAAGGTTAGTATTTGTCGATACTGCATCACAGAGGTCAGTCTCTTCCCCCTCATTATGCAGGCTGACTTGTTCACGATGAAGTGTCCTCCAGTGACAGTCAGCTGCAATCACTGAGTCAGACATGGTGTTGATACCCTGATGGCTGATTTGGTTTATATACTTTCTTCTTAAACAGGAGATGCTGAGTTCAAATCTCAACAGTGCTTTTCTTCTTGTCTTGTCTTACAAAATGTATCACTATGGATGATTACGTACAGCTTGATTTTGTTTAATGCAAGTTTTCATTTTCTTTCTGGAACAACTTGCTTTTCATGAAATTCATACAGCTTGTTAAAGATGAAATACAAATCTTGCCTTGTATATCGCAGGCTGGTAAGAAAGAAGCATTATTTTCTTTTTTTAATCAGAAGCTTGCAAATGGAGAAAAGGGACACACGTGAGTCTCTGTTAATTGAAAGGTTAGTGGTTTGAGCCCACCCAGAAATGCACTTCTCATTATTGCAATGTAAACCTCATCTCTACTAATTCGGATTTCTTAGCAAAACCTTAACCCACTTGATATTTGCAAGAAATGTGAATGTTTTTGTTAAACAATTAAGTACGTAAGTCAATATCACTGGGAATGGCCAATAATGACCAACATTCAAGGACATCATATTCAGCCAAGGACTTTGATCTTCGAACGGCTGGCAGAAGAATTCATTTATGCTCTCGATGCACCCTTAGTTAGAATATTTAAAATTACGACACAGATTTGTTGGAGAACTTGACAAGCAAAAAAGACAGTTGGACAGCATGATGATGTTAGGACTGTACGTTAGTATTTTAATACTTTTGTATATTTATCTTAATTTTAATATACATGTAACCATAAATGCTGTTCTATGTAAATAAATGTTGTTGTATTTTATCATATTTTAGCTGATGGCACAAGGGGGTCTATTATACCTTCCGAAACTTCCAAGACAACTATAACAGAGGCTCATATTTTAATATAATTTGCTTTAAAAGAAAACCAAAATGTGTAAGATATCATCCCTCAATATCGACGTTCAAATGAAGGATTTAAAGAAGCAACAGCGATAGGAGAGTACATTGATTTTGGACCAATGTTTGCATCTGAACAATCCTTCCTCCTGGAAAGAAGAAAAAACAGGTATGTTTTGAGTCTCATGATGATGCTCTTCTGGATAAAAAAAAACAGTGCAAATTTGTTTCGGATGTATTTTGGATAAAATTATAACTGTCATCGAAGAGAAATTTGATCAGTTGAATGCAGTCGAAACTTTTGACATTTTATATGATGACAGGACATACATTTAGGACTCAGTACCAATAACACTGCTGCTATTGATGGAGTAGAACTAAGTGTATTGGTAGTTTTATCTGAGGCAAGAAGTACTAGAACACCTCCTATAAAAATGTTTGGATTCAGAGGAAGAAATATTTTTCCACCTCACCCAATGGTATTGCATTAACGAGGCTGAAGCTGGCTTCTTATTCGCCAGCTTCTTCTTCTGCCTTAAATGCTGCTGCTGTGATGTTATGCCACCTTTCACCTGTAGATGGCTCTTTACAGTAATTTTTAAAAGTACTAATCGGGATGGATTACTGTATTTATCCTCAGTAAAGGGTAAAGTAGTGACTATCCAAATAGAATTTTTGTGTGAAACACATTTCAGAAAATTGTAAACCAATTTTCAAAACTCACAATAACACAAACACAATAAGTAAATAAGACAAAGGCAAAACATAAGTTCACAGGCACTTTCTGCATATTTACCATGACCTTACCTTCTGATCATAAAAAGTCTTAAAATCTTGCATTTTACAAGAACTTTTTAATATAAATGGGACATTTAGAACATGGCATGAGAATATATGGTTAACCGAGGATGAGCAACGGGTGATGGCACTTTCTGCTTCTTGCTATAAACCTACCCCCTGGTTATAAAAACATCTACAAATTCTGACACTGAGGTGTGAGAGAGAATGGAACAGACTATCAAAATCCTGAACTTTAGGAAATTTTACTGTGCCATTTTTTTAAAATATGACCCTGTGAACATGGCATGTCCCTCCTTCCTCATTACCAAAACATCTCAATGTTCCAAGACTATGTACATTACAACACTTCACTGTTGCATATCAGTTGTGACATTGTGAACTTGGCATGTTAAAGTATATAGAAAATCTAGATCAGAACAGGCTAAAGGCAATTCATAGTGATTTATCATTTTCTTACTTTCTAAATGAAAAAAAAATTCAGTGATTGTGACACTTCGGTATGACATAAAATATGCTTCAATGACAGAATAAATACTCATGGAAAAAATACCCACAGTGGACATTCATAGTTGTGATTATAGGAATGTTATATATCAGGTGAGTAGCTGTGTCAGCATGCGTAGGCTGCAAAGGAACAAGTAAAGGGTTATTCCATGCTGAAATGAGAAGAAAGGAAACACAATGTGTTGGCCGTGGAGCCTTCTTCAGGTGTTAGAAAGACAGGGCAGTATGCAAAGATAATTTTCTTTTTATCTTTGCTTACTGCAGTTTATCTTTGATGACAACATCAAAGACATTAAGGAATTCTTACAGCTAACAGCTCCACATCAACTTCCTTTTATAACTAACCTCATCAGATCTCTCAACTCCCAACTCTTCCAGTTTCTCACTTCAGAGAAGGATAAAAAACTCAATCATCCTCTACAGAGAAAAACCATCAACACCCCTACCACCTCCACCAATCCTAACCTTGTTGTTACTTTACCCTCTGACCTTTCCCTTTCACCCCTTTGCATCCTCAGCTAACATATTTTAATATTACAACACAATTACAATAGATTGTACAGTATTTACAGTTTAAAATTAAGGTGAATATGTCAAAATATCAAAATCCAACTGCACAGTGCTAACAAAACAATGCTTGTCAAGTTCTCAAACAAATCTGCATTGTATTTTTAAAATATTTCAGCAGAGGATGTGACGGGAGTATAAATGACGATTCGACGATCATTTTTCTTGGGTGAATATGGTTTTCTGGGGAGTTGCGTTGTTGGGCATTATTGGACATTTTTGACACGTGTTGAACAGTCGCATTTCCTACAAATATTAAAATGGCTGTGGTTTAGCTGAGAAATCCAATCGACCTATGCGAAAACAATGTTTACATCGAAGAAGAAACCCGTCCCTGGATGGACTTGAACCACCAACCTTTCAGTTAATTGCCGAACGCGCTAACCGATTGCACGGGACTTTCCTCGAATCAAAAACAAATCTCTTACCGTTTATTTTGCCAGCCGGTAATATTTCTTCTGCATTGATAACCAAGAACTGAATTTCATGTTTCGCAAGCTGTGTGAATTTCATCAAAAACAAGTTTTCCAGAAAGGAAATGAACACATGCATTTAACGAAATCAAGCCCTTTGTGAGTGCCCAAAATGGTACGTTCTGTACTACAAGATAGGAAGAAATACATGGCTGGGAATTGAACATAGGTTCTTTTGTTTAATAGGGAGGCGCTCCAACCAACTAAGCTATGGTAACAGAATTGCCATCACCTTTAACAGCTACTTGGACACACCACTCTGAGACATCTGCATTCAGAAAGCGCTGAAACTGCTCTCAGAGAAAATTGCCTCTTTTACATACAGTAGCAGCCCCGACACTGAGAAACGAAGAGAAATGGCTTTTATTGGGCATTTTTCATGTCCAATGCGTTTGACATCTCCCAAGGGCGACAGAGTTCTTTTGCGACACTATTTCTTCTTCTTTTTTCTTTCTGTACGCTTTGATAAAAAACGAAAAATCGTGCAAGGGAAAAATGTCTTTTTTTCATAGAAAAAACGTGCACCAGGAAATGTTGTGTTGAGAAGAAGTGATTTAACATGATACGTGACCTAATTTATCGGAGCAAATGCTCACCCAGCAAGGTCTGGAAAAGTTGGTGAGTCTGGTGGATGTGATAATTATACGGTGTTGTGGAAGAAAACAGTCTTTCTTTGAATTCTCAATCAATCGGAATTTCAGTGCGAAACATAAACCCTTTGTCTGATTTAAAGAGATAATATTTTAAAACTCATAAAAAATCAGAAAACACATGTTTCTCACTTTGAAATTTTAGACAGGGCGGTGGATTACTAGTAGCGATGCTGAGCACACTATGGGGGAATTCAGGTTATGTGAAATACCAGCGGTTTAATAAATAACGCATCTGATTTCGGATCGCAAGATTGTAGGTTCGACTTCTACCTGGCTCGCGTAAATTTTATTCAAGCTCCTCAGTAATAGATGTCTTTTATGTAATGAACCGCACCCGAAAGCAAACATTGGGTCTGTTTCCTTTGTTTTCCAGCATGAAATAGCAAATCGTTACAAAAAGTACCTGCTCATGTCCAATAGCGGTTTTTTTTTTCAAATTACATTTTCAGGCTTCAGACATTTTTTAATAAAACAAAAGTGTCCGGAAACTCCCTAACTTTCAGGTTTGCTTGAACCTGTATTAAAAGAAGTTATTTGAAACTTCCGGGATTCCATTCTCTGATGTAGCTGTCTCTAAAGACAGAGGTGATGTTTCGCAGATTTGAACTGTGCCTTCTCTCTTGTGTTCAAGGGTATTCGCTGTGTGAGATCCTAACTGCGTGTCCTGTAGGGTTCTATTTTGTTTAGATTATCTATGTGGTGTACAGATAGAACTCAACTACATGGTGTGAATTCCGTGTTGAGGACCAGCAGAACCTGAAAAACTAATAGGAGACTTCGACGCGATTTGAACACGCAGCCTTCTGATTTCGAGTCAGACATGCTACCTTTGCGCCACAGCCATTAGCACTTTTGAATTCCCCAAAGGAGACAAATCAGCTTCACAAAAAATTCTCCTGTGAAGAGCGCCGCTCTTCCGAAGAGAGTCTCTTCATCCCAGACCACATTTTATTCTTCCTGCGCAGCTCTTGTGCAGGTGTTGTTCTCGATAACAGATCCAGGAACACTGACTGTTTTTCAATTTTTTTTAATTAAATACCCCATGGTGCAACGGTAGCACGTCTGACTCTAAATCCCGAAGTTAATTTTCAAAGTATATCGGAGTCAACTGATACTGATCAGGTTCTGCTGCTACTGAACCCGCAGTCTTCACCTTAAAGTTCAATTCCCCAAGCCTTCTGACCTTATATGTCCATCCCTTCTCGTCAAAACTCGTATTTTCACAGGGTACCCTACAGAAATCGCAGTATAGAATGAAAAACTCCAGTAGATCTCGGCCGCTGTTGGCGATTTTCCTTTAAAAACAAATTAATCTCCGGAAATTTTACGGAGTGTATCACTTTCACCGAGACCGAGAAGTGTTAAGCTCTATATGAGTCTTTGTGGCTCGGTTGTTAACCAAAAGGGTGGTGGTTTGAGACCTCTCAGGGACGCTATGAGCCTTTTAATGTATACACCTGTCTCACTTCATCTCCACGGCCGGTCTTGTACCACAATTAAATACGGAGCCCGCAGCTGGTAGTAGGCTCGCAAATATAGCTCACTGTGTATATACAGATGCAGCCATTCAAAATGCGTGAGGTATTTCGCGGGATACCCCGGTGGGCGTGTTGCAGTATCACGCGGTATGATGCAGTTAACGTGGTGTCACGTGGTAAACTATCCGGCGTCGCCTTGTAAACCCGCCAGGGGGAGTTTAACCTCTCATGTACAGCATTTGAGCCTTTAATTTTGAACTGTGTATTACAGCATGTTAATCATCAGTCATTAAAATGTTGGTATATTTTATGAAAGCAAGATTGCTCAGTTGGACAAAAGTACACAACCTACCTTTATCAGAAATATTTATGCATCAAAGCCTTTACTGAAGATATTACTAATAGTATTAATAATGGATGACTTTGGACAAGCTGTATACTCAAAGTATAATTTCTTTAGCACATTTGTACAAGCACTTGGAATCTGTCCAAGCCATACTTTGTCAGGCATTTTGTTTTACTTCAACGGGCATAAAAACTTCCTTGCTTTTAACTGGGCATTTCATAATTTCTAACTACGAAAATGATTTAAAATGCTACACCTATCATTCAACTAGAGCTTAAAATATCACAAGGATCCTCAAGAGCACAGCAAAGAGTGTATTAAAAGACACTTGTATTTATCAACGCTTTCTTTTCCGTATACCAGATTTTATGGAACCACTTCAGAGGGGTGTCAGCCAGTCAGATTCCAGGAATCGGCACTTTAAAGGAAAAATACACACCGGTATTCCATTTCTCCCTAACGATTTTAAGCATCGAAGTATTTAACTAGCATGTGAAATAGCGTGTGAAAAAGTGGTAGTTTTAAGCTTTTCTGCTAATATAATATGGAATCGCGTATCTAAAGAATTTAATAACGGTATTCGTGTGCTGCGACAGGGCTGTGTAGGGCTGTTTCACCTGCCTGTTCATGCGAGCTGTCTTGTAGCCGACTGGTCTACGTGCGTGACTACCAACTTGCAGGCTGTGTGTTCAAATCCAGCTGGCGCTGGACTTTTCTTTTAACAAACATTTCTTCGAAAAAATAGAATAGCGATATTATGGACAATCAATTGACTTTTATATTTCAAAATATCGCAACATGATCGATATGTGCGATATTTTGAACATATCTTCCCTTCTCACAGCGGTTCCTGCTTCTATTGTGTGTGTGTGTGCAACAGAGTAAATTTTTATAGAGAAATGGAGGCTGGACAGTATGCATTACAATATAAACATTTATATTGATTTAAATCGTGTTCTGATTTAAATCGCAAACGCGTGTTTAATTATATGTGTTTTTTAATCATAATCAGGCTAATGCAACATAAATTGATACAGTATCTTTGTCTTCTAAGTATCTTAATAAACTTTCAGCATAGCTTTCTACCCGTCAAGATTTATATTTCTTGGGATTTTGGGATCAAACGTGGAAGGATTAGATTATAATCGTTTTTATTTGTCAAATACGTGATTGTATTTCTGAATGTTATGTGACACCTACAGTAGTTCACTGCTTTAAATACATCGAATTAAGAAAGTTATGTGTAGCACTTTAGATCTTTTTTCTGAACCAGGGAAAATCTGATCATGTTTCTCTATAACAATAATAAAAAAACTTTATTTTACATATCGCCTTTAAAAGTGGCATCTCAAAGCAATACAGTAGATCGAAAAACAGTTAAAAGGGACCAAATTAAATACCAGACAATCGCAAACGCATTTTCAATAAAATTATTTTATTCATTCAGCAGTTTGTGAGAGGAACATCCAGCAGGGAGAGACACACACACCGGTTTTCATTGACAAAATTGTTTTTTTTCAATTCCTCTTGTCTAACAGGAATGTTTTGTTTGTGGACAGACTGTTAGACAAAAGGAAAAGACCGCCTCCTCCTACGAAGCATTAATCGCGTATCTAAGGAAAATTGCAGTATACCTTTGTTCATGCACATCATTATACAGTACAGTATCTCAATTTGTATTTCGATAAAAAAAATCGTTTGCCCAGCCACTACTGTTGTTATTGTTTTTATCCTGTAAAGCGTTTCCTTTTTCTGCGTTTTCCATTTCCTTTTTCTGATCACTCACTTTCTGGATACACATCTCACCTGTCCTGTTCTTTGTTTTCCTGGTTTGCTGATTATGCCTGCTGCGGTCCACTCCTACCCTCACACCTAAAGAATACTATTTTAAATTTCTTGGCGCAGTTCATTAACCCTTGTATGTGCTGTCCGCGCCCAAAATGCAATTAAAAAAAAAAGTAAAAAACCGCGCTCAAAATGCAATTTAGAGCTTAATAAGATACACCCCACAGGCAAAATTAAAGACAAAATTAAAGAAGATTAAAATCTGTAATCTTTCCACTTGTACTGTGAGTCATCGGACAGTTTCTGCTTTGTGTAAGGATGGTGAGAAAGCTGTGCTCAATGTATTTAAGGGACTTAAAAGTAAAAATGCTTCATATTGCTTGACTAATTTTAAAAACCAAGTTATAAATGCAGACTCTCCCTCGGTGCCGCGCCGGGTGTAAATATCAAAGTATACATTCCCAACAAGAATTGTACCCATCTGTCATGCAAATAAAACACCTTGAATTGAATTGAGGGAGAGATGGGGTAGTGGGACAGAGATACTGTAGACAGACTCAAGGCAAATAAGATACTTATGGGTACGCAGGCATTCACGACAGCAACATACGAAACGTTTGCACGTACTTTATAGTTAAGTTATTACTTGGTTTTCAAAGTGCAACGAAATACAATATTGTTGTTGCTGCTGTTCTGGTTGTTTTTATCCCGTAAAGCGTTTTGAGAAGCCACCTTTAAAGGCGATATATACTGTAAAACCACTGATTCTTATGGAATGTGTTCCGCAGGAGATTCAAATTTTTATTTATTTATTTTTTAATCGCGTATCTTAGGAAATCTCAGTATAACTTTGTTCATGAACAGTGGCATGTTACATTATCATTCGTTTTTTTAACAAGGCTCGCCAGCTAATGTGAATCGAAACCTGTCTTGCTAGCTTTTAAAGTCGTGCATGTGTAAACTGTACTAGAGGGCATGCAAGTTACTCTGCCCCTTTCAGCTGCAGGGAGTCCCTCTGCTGCAACACACAGCAGACAGAACGGGAGACTATTGCCTTTCATATCTGATACCAGTGAAGTAAAAGGGGTGTCTAAAGGGGTGATTTCAGACCACATTTTAGTTACTTTATTTTGTTTACTTTTAACATTTCTGTAATTTACAGTAGATGTCACAATAGAAGCCCGAAGCCTATTATACTCAGTCTAGCCTTGGATCCTCTGAGTCCCTTGACTCAGTTATTGCATATTAATTTCTTGAGATAGGCGATTCCATATTATATTCCCTTTTAATCAAATTCTAAAAGTATGCTTGTTGACTCCGGTATCGCGTTAGTTAAAGACGTCGATGCTTAAAATGTTTAGGGAGAAATGGAATACTGGTGTGTATGTTTTCTTTAAAGTACCGAGACCAGCCATATACTGTATGTTTAAGTTCAAAAATTAATATCGTTTATGGACTTCACACGCGTTGCAGTATGCTCCTATTCTTTTTATGCTCAGGCACTAAGTAAAAGGAGATGCTTCATATTGCTTGACTAATTTTAAAAACTAAGTTATAAATGCAGACGCTCCCTCGGTGCGCTGCTCTGGTGCGCCGGCTCTTACACAGTGCCTGTCTGCCGTAAGCGTTACAATATACATACCCAACACTGCTTGTACCCATCTGTCATGCAAATAAAACACCTTGAATTGAATTGAATTGAGGGGAGAGGGGGGGAATACTAAAGCCAATACTGGCTCAATACCCTCAATGGGCTTTGACGTGCTAATGCGTTGGTTTAACAGTCCGGGTGTGGCAGGCTTCCAATGTCAACTCGACTCGATTGGAAGACAATGAACGTATTTTAGCCCTAAATGAATTAATAGCAAACATAGTTTACATAAAATACATTTTTCCAAGAAAGTTTATAATAATACAATCTATAGTTGAAATCTGAGCCTACTTTAAAAATAAAGGAAAAGCATTTTCAGAGAGCAATCATGCTGTGTTTATGTAGAAAAAGCGATTAGGTTTATGAGCAATCTAATTACCTATTCGCTTAAAACGCTATATAAAATAAAGTTTATTTAGAGATGAATGATCAGTGTTGCAGTTTAAATAATGGGAGTCAGGAAACTAACACACATCGCCACCGGATTTAATAACGCAATAAAAACGCTATAAAACAATGTGACTAGGCACAGAAAAAGTTTAGAGTAAGTACAATAATAAATGCTGACCATGACTTTAGAAGCATAAATTACCTTACACTCAATTTAAACACAAGCTGTCTTTCTGTATGAACCTCTAAGCTGGTTTATACAGAAAATGTAGAAATGCATTATCCTGATTATGATTAAAGAACACATAATTAAACACGCGTTTGCGATTTAAATCAGAACACGATTTAAATCAATATAAATGTTTATATTGTAACGCATACTGTCCAGCCTCCATTTCTCTATAAAAATTTACTCTGTTGCACACACACACACACAATAGAAGCAGGAACCGCTGTCGGAAGGGAAGATATGTTCAAAATATCGCAAATATCGATCATGTTGCGATATTTTGAAATATAAAAGTCAATTGATTGTCCATAATATCGCTATTCTATTTTTTCGAAGAAATGTTTGTTAAAGGAAAAGTCCGGCACCTTCTGGATTCAAACACACAACCTGCCAGTTGGTAGTCACGCACCTAGACCAGTCAGCTACAAGACAGCTCGCATGAACAGGCAGGTGAAAAAGCCCTACACAGCCCTGTCGCAGCACACGAATACCGTTATTAAATTCTTTAGATACGCGATTCCATATTATATTCCCTTTTAATCAAATTCTAAAAGTATGCTTGTTGACTCCGGTATCGCGTTAGTTAAAGACTTCGAAGCTTAAAATGTTTAGGGAGAAATGGAATACTGGTGTGTATTTTTTTCTTTAAAGTACCAAGACCAGCTATACACTGTATGTTTATGTTCCAAAATTAATATCGTTTATGGCCTTCACACGCGTTACAGTATGCTCCTATTCTTTTTATGCTCAGCTACTAAGATTTCCCTTCAGTGGTAAAATTCAATACCTACAATGGGCACAGCAAAGACGTTTACTGTAAGTCTTTCTACGACAGACCAACAGACCATGAGTGCCCCTATCGGTCAACCAATCACGTACTGCGGTGCCACGCGTCATCTTGCGTCATACTGAGCGACGTCACCTGCGGTACGTGTCTGTAACGCGCACTTTGAATGGCTGCATCTGTAACTGAACTCTCACCTTCACATACTAAAGGCATTACATGCATTAGCTGTGATAATGCTTCTAAGAAACACAGAATGACATTTAGTTTTGTTCCTCATTTCCCCCAAGAAAAAAAAAGGAGTAAATTTCCGCCTGGAATGATTGATGCCCCATCAAACATGTTTTAATATCCCCGGAAGTTTATACAGTAGAATCCTGGTTTGTGGCTTAAATTCAAGGTAAAAAATACTAAGGAAACGAGTTGGAAACAATGTCGATCTGGGATTTTACTCATCCGGAACATTTCACTACATTGGGCAGTATGTGCCAGAGAGAAGCTCCTGATATCCCTTCGGTAGCTCAGTATCTATAATGAAGAAGCACAGGTTAGTTTCTTACCTGCATGTTGCAGAGCCTTACGCAACCCGTACCATTAGCTGAGGTTTGATCCCTGCACGGGATTAGTTGAAAGGCCATTGTAAATGACGTGTAAGAGATTTATCCAGCTTGCTTTTATGTTTCACGCTAAATTGAGATCTTGAAACCAAAATAGTTAGAAATATGATCCCCAAGAAGGAAAGCTGTTTTGTACTGACGTCACTCCTTTTTATGTATCCCAGATTGTAAAGACAACTCTGCCCTATCAAAGGAAAATGTTACACAAAAGTTGGAAAGCACACTCTGAACCCATCTGTATATTTGATTCCCGCGATCCGTTCAAAGCTGCTTAGTGCTTTGCAAGCAAATCAAATCATTTCAGGGAAGAAACTCAGTTTAGTGAACTACTTTTGTATGTTCACCCATTGAATTTGATCTTTGTATTCTCTTTGCATTCTCAGCAATAATATTTCAAAATTACAGTTCGGATTTATTGGAAAACTTCACAAGCATTATTAGTTTAGGACTGTAAAATTGTTTTTTAATATCTTGGTATATTTACCTTCATTTTAATATAGATATAACCATAAATGATGTTAAGCATATTGAACTTTTGTCGTACTTTTTAAAACATTTTAGCTGAGGACACACAGCGACTATTATACCTTGTGATACATGCAAGACATCTGTAAACGAAGATGTAATTACAATAAAATTGGGAATTAACAGAAAACCACAATTTGTATAATATTATTCCTCGATATCAATGATCAATTGAAGGATTTGAAGAAACTATCAAAGATACAGCAGCAATAGCAGATGATTTTGGTTTTGAACCCATCTTTACACCTCAATAATCAATTTGTCCTCGAAAAAAGAAAAGACAGGCATATTTTGAGTCTCATAATTATCCTCTTCTCGATCCAAAAAAAACGTTGATTGCTTCTGTACTTTTTTGGATTTTCTTACGAAGATCTCACGAAGTATTGCCAGGATCTATATTTAGCGTTCGGTAGCGATAACACTGCTGATATTGATTGAGTAAAAATCTATGATGTATTGACAGCTTTATCTGAAGCGAGAAATCCTCGAACGCCGCTTATGAAGTGTTGGGATTCATACCAAGAAATACCTTTTGTTTTTCCACCCAAAATGCTACTATTACATTACACATTATGCAAACATTACCAGTTTTAGTAGCTTCTGGGCGCGATTTTCCAAAACTGAAACTAATTACAAATTATTTAAGATGAACCATGTCCAAAAATTGTAAATCAGGATTAATATAATATCAAATGAAATTACTACAGAAGAAAAGGTTTAACTGAAATATGAATAAGACTATGCAAACCTACAAAATAGAACAATTCAATTTATATAACTTATTTTTTTATTTTTTGAGAAATGGGCTCACACACCGGAAGACACTAACGTTTCTCTTCGTTAGAGTATGTGAATAACAGTTTAACCCCAAATGTTTGTAATTCTGTGATTCTGTTAAAATTCAAAAAAGCATCTATCAATAGTAAGAAATTGTGTTATTTCATAAACTGTAAGACATGAAGACATTTACAGGTTATATCCTTTGCTTTGTCTTTTAACGCAAGCGTTCAGGATCCAAGCCCATGTTCGGACGGTTGTGTTTCTCTTGTAATCATCAAATGGCATTGTTTTGTCCGTCAGTTCTTTCTCGAGTTGTACCATGGATATTTTATACCATCAATACTTTTCATGCTCTTTTGCATTTTCCTTCACATACGAAAAAAGCTCAAGGCGTTCTTGTCACTGTACTACACAGTACAGGACACGCAGTGAGGAATTCGCGCAGCTTCAGTTCAGTGCGGAGTCCAGAGGGAGGACTCGCTCGGTGAATGATCTCTCAGGAAATTCCGGGTGAGATTCAACATCCCGGGTGAGGTTTTTCTGCAACAGCCACGACAAGTGTGAAGACGTTCTCTGGATTTCCTGAATGTGACTTTAAATTAGTTCACATTCTTTGGTAGTTAACAGAACTAAATGCTTTGGAGGTACATTTAAAACCGCAGCACTTCGAGTTTAATTGTGTAAACCTGGCTCTGTATGAACATGAGCAAAGAGTTCTCACTCAACAGAAGACTGCGATGTGAGCACAGTAACATAAAGCACTTGGAGATGCCAAGGATTGAACCCAGGACCTCATACATGTGAAGCATGCAAGCTACCACTGAGCTACATCCCCAACTTAGAAGACTGTGGAAGTGACTTAGAGATGTGCAGGTGCTCACAGAACACAATCTATCTTTTGCATCTTTTAAGTGCTCTTGTTTAAACTATGCATAGAAAAACAGCAGTACTGATGATTTTCATGGACTGATGCACACTTGTTCTGTACAACTCCAGTGATAAAACCTTGTCTGTAAAAATTGTAGAATGTAAAAGGGCGAAACAATGCTCCAACCACAGGAATGGTAACAGAAAGGATCATTTTCTTATTTAATACGTCCTTTTGAGATGCCTTGTCAAAGCACACAGACGTTAGAGCTGAACAAATATTTTGTACACAAGACGGCAGTGCGATATTAGATTTTCTGTCTTCTTGATGGATTCAGAGGTCCTTGCTTGCCAAATAACTTTACAGCTAAGGAAGAGTAGCTTGTAAAATACCCATCTCAACAAGCGAGCGCATTGGTTGCTCTTGCTCTGAATGCAAGGAGCTGTTTTTTTTCGCATTAATCATTATTAACCAGAAACAGCTGCACAACTAGTCGCATTTGTGATTATGTCACTTCTCTGCTTCAGCAAGGTCAATAAAAGACTCTGAAAGTAGTAGAGAAAAACCGAATTAAAATCATATTAGCAATTCTGAGCGATATCTGCATACAGGCAATCCAATAAGAACGTTGAAATCTTTGAATATCATCTCTCTATATATTGCGCTGCTTTTTACTTGGAGTAAAACTATTGGATTGGAGGAATGCTAACCGCTTTGTTAAAATGTATTGTTGTTATTTGGAGAAATCAATGAACTCGTGATTTTATATGTTTTAAAAGACGGTCATGCGCACAGAAAAAAGACAGTGCTGATTATTTTTCTGGAGATGGAGCACTGATGACCTATCTGAGCCAATTGATAAAGCCCACCCAGTGGATACTCTAGCAGAACGTGGAAGAATGTACACCAATGTAACCAAGGCAACCACAGGAACAACATCAAGAAGCACAATCAATTCCCCATTTAAATCTTTCGTGTAAGGTATGCTATGTGAAAGTATGAAGTAAATCCCCTGATCTCTTTTGAACATGGACAAGGTATTTCTGATGGAGCGCTATGAGCAAAGATTTAATAAGCTACTCCTGCCGATAATTCAGCTTGAAGAAGTAAAAGCTTCACAAACAAAAGCAGCTCACTACAACAGCCAATATTAAATGTACTGGGTGACACATTACCATGTGCACTGGCTCAAAAGTGATCTCGGCAGACGTTGTTCCCTACGTAAAGTTGAAAGCGCTAAAGAGCATTTCCATTGAGAAAAAAAAAATCTGCCTTGATGTTAAACATAGAGAGCCTACCTTTTAGACGTTCTCCCTCTAAACACCTTGTGCAGCCTCCCGACAGACTAACAAATAGCGCATTTTCACCAACTCAATTTATAATACGCCCCTCAAAACTCACAACCGAATAACAATCCATCCGTATATTTGTTTTCCAAGATCCATTCAAGGCAACTTGGCTCTTCGCAAGCAAATAATTTCAGGGAAGAAACTCAGTTTAGTCAACTACTGGTGCATTCAGCACACCCCTTTCTCTTGTTTGTCAGGGTGGCCGAGTGGTCTAAGGTGCCAGATTCAAGAGCCTGTGTCTTTCCAGCTGGCTTGGGTATTCTGGTCTCCCAATAGAGGTGTGGGTTCAAATCCCACTCCTGACTGCTTCTGTTTTTACCTCTCTTGAATTGTTCCAGTGCTAGCTGACAGTGAATGACTGAAATATAAAAGCAGCAGAAGAAAGCAAGCAACTCAGTGCAATTTGTGAGTATTCTGCACTGTTAAAATGCACAGGTTTTCATACTTTTTGGAATTTGTAGCTCAAGAAGTGATTCCTGTTTCATTTTCTATTCACCAACTCGATTTGCATTCCGCCCCTCACACCTCAAAACAGAATAACAAACGGCTTCATGTGCCACAGCATTCCCCTGTAGATTCGGTTTGCACTATGAATTAGGCCACCCCGAATGAAATATTTTAGTGTTGGCTCAAATGTGAGGAATTTCATGAACCCTCAAAAAGGAACGCTTTCAGAGAATGCCAGCAATTCAAAGCGTGTAGGCAGCAATTCTGCAATTTCTTTTATCACGGGCGGTGCTTTCTGAGTCGATGGCTTTGCATTAGAAATGAGAAGTGCTGAACTCTAAACACGTTCTTGCCATTACTGCTACTCCTGCTGCTACTCCTTCGTCCTCGAAAAAAGAAAAGACAGGCATGTTTTGAGTCTCAAAATGATCTTCTGGATCCACAAGAAACATGTAAATTTGATTGATTCCGCAGTATTTTGGATGTACTGTACTTATAACTTCCATCGAAGAGAGATTTCATCAGTTGCATGAAATTGAAACTTTCGACTTTTTGTCTGGTATTGAAAATATGTTAAAAAAAACATAAACAATTTTCTAATGAACAACTCATGAAGTATTGCCAGAATCTATATTTAGCGTTCGGTAGTGATAACACTGCTGATATTGACTGAGTAGAAATCTATGTTGTATTGACAGCTTTATCTGAAGCAAGAAATCCTAGAACGCCCTCTATGAAGTTTTAGGATTCATACAAAAAAATGCCTTTTGTTTCCCACCCCAACTGCTGCTATTGCATTACACATTATGTGAACATTACCAGTTTTGGTAGCTTCTGGGCATGATTTTCCTAAACTGAAACTTATTACAAAATTATTTAAGATGAACCATGTCCAAAAATTGTAAATCAGGACTAATTTTAATATCAAATGAAATTACTACAGAAGAAAAGGTTTGATTTATATAACTTATTTTTTTATTTTTTGAAATGGGCTCACACATTCAGACTCGTTCTCAGTGGTTCTTGCTCACCAAATAACTTAAAAGCTGAGGAAGAACGCTACGAAAAATACTAATCAAAATACAAAATAATAATCATTATTAACCAGAAACAGCAAAAAAACTGGTCACATTTGTGATTATGTCGCTTCTCTGCTTCAGCAAGGTCAATAAAGGACTCTCTGAAAGTAGTAAAACACTAAAGAACTGCAAAACTGAATTCAAAATCATATTAGGAATTCTGAGTGATGCCTGCTTACATGCAATCCAATACGGATGTTGTCTTTAAATAAGAATTCTCTATGTTTCCCTGCCTTTTCCCTGGAGTGAAACTATTGGATTGAAGGAATTCTTATCACAGGTTTACAAGGTGTCGTTGATATTTGGAGAAATCTATGAACTCGTGATTTTTATATACTTTAAATAACGGCCATACGCACAGAATAAAATGACGGTACTGATGATTTTTTCTGAGACGAAGCACAGATTATCTTTCCAACACAGCTGATAAAGGCAAGCCAATAGATACTCTAGCAGAACATAAAAAAAACAGAATCAATTCCCCACTTAGATCTGACATGTGAGGTATGCTTTGTGATCGCTTGAAGTAAAACCCACAATCTTTTTTGAACTTGGACAAGTTATTTCTGATAGAGCGCTATGCAGAAAGACTTTATCAGCTCTACCTCTGAGGACGACTCGATTTGAAGACGCAGAACGATAAAAGGAACACAACCGACATCATAATTGAGGGCACACTGTGATTTGCACTGACTCAAAAGTGATCTTGGTAGACAAACTTCCCTGCTGAAGGTGGAAACGAGAATCTGTGTTGAGAAGACGAAACATTTTTTCCCTGCTTTGATGTTAAGCTGATAAAATAGCTTTTGTTCCATTTATCAAAAAAACACATGTCCCCCATTGGATTCCTAAACAGTAGGAAGGTGGTTTTAACACAAAAAAAACAGGCAGCAATGGGATTGGAACCCACACCTCCGAAAAGACTGAAGCCTTAAGCGAGAGCCTTCAACCACTCAGCCACATTACCTACTTGAATGAAACAGGGTGGCTTTTGCTCTTGTCGCCCGACTTAGTGGCGTTATGACCGTGGAACCGACTGCACCTGCTTTTTCTGAGATGCTTCCCCTCTCATGGCGAGATCTCGACTTCTTTAACACCTCTGGATAAAGATCTTCTGTGGAGCAGGTTTCAGACCTCTGCGTCCAGCACCCTTGATGTCATTTTATTTTTACAGCAGCCGCATCCGGAAAGTTGTGTCTTTTACGTTTTATTTGAACAACAAAACTACATAAAATACAAACAAGAGCACACATAACGTATCAAGAAAATCGTCAGGGGCACATGCTATAATACAATTACACTTTATGAAAAACGATTACACAAGGTAAATAAAGATAAGGTCCGCACAGCTTGTTCTTACATTTCGAAAGAGTCCGTAAATACCCCTTTACGTCTATTTTGAACTGTTCAAACGTAGGACTCTTCCCAGACCATTTCACTTTATACCACATTCCTAAACGAGGATGCATCTCCTGTTTTAGAACTGTTTTGGGCGGTATGGCTTATACAACACACCCACAGTATTCTAATGGTGGACTGCAGATCTGTGCTATAGTTCAGTCGAATTCGAAGGATCCAGCAATCGTACTGGATTTGACTGGGATTCTGAAATGTCTCTTGCAAAAGTATTCGGGTTTGCTTGAACCTTTGATAAAAAAAGTGATCTGATCTGAAACTACCCAGCTTACAATCTCTGAGGTAGTTGTCACTAAACTCGGACGTGATGTGGCACACATGTGCCATGTGCCTTTACTTTTGTAAAAAACTGGTATCGGGAAAAGTTTCTTAATATTTCTTTTGATTAGCATGCAAGAAAATGTGATCATTACCTATGGAATTTCCCGCCAGCGTGGAGCTTGAATTCACAACCTTGAGATTCAGTGTTCAAGAGTCACAGAAGAGGTCGGCCTGGTCTTCAGTTTGCCAACGATAAGCTCCGGCAGTGCTCCTCTGTAAAGCAGATTGTTCGGATCGGTTATGTGGGACGGCACTTCGATACTAAGATCGTTTGCAGCACATGCATGGTTTCCCCCCTTCACGCAAAAAAACATAGACGAAGGAAGCTCTCTTGTCTTGGGCTGCTGACTCCCGGATTTAAAGCGCTCTAGGTGCCAGCTAAGTCTCTAACAAGCACACTATAAAGACAGGAATTACACTTTGCTCACGTCACGCATGGAATGGCGAGGGTACTTGTATTCATCCAAAAATGCCAAGTTTCCCACTGGTGATACACACAAGGAAATGAATGTACATTTCCCGCCCCCCCCCCCCCCCCCCAAATCAACCAGTTTAAAATCAAATACCTCCCTCCTCATCTGTAGGTGGAGAGATTAATGTCAGAAGAAATACAGGTTTAAAAGTCAGGAGCATTGATAGTCCTATTTTAAAATGACACTAAAATGCTCACAATATATTAAAAAGCTCTGTAAAATGCAATAATAATAAAAACAATATTAAAACAAGGTAAAAAGAAATAATACACAGCTACAAAGCTCAGGAATTATCAATGGGAAGTTACAATGGGTTGATTGTGTTTCATATGATTTAAAAACAAAATGTTTGAAAAATATCCACTTACAATATGCTAAAAATGGCAAGAATACTTAAAACAGGTGTGTATTTTTTTTTACAAAAATAAATAAAACAAGTTAAAAATAAATACTAAATGCGTTTAAAATTCAGGAATGTAATTGGTCAGATGCTTACAATGAGTGATGCTTTTGTGTGATTTAGCGAATTCAAAAAAATATTCAAGAGCAAGAGCTCGTATGAAAGTTCGTAAGTATGTACGTATACATTCGAAATTTTTCATTCTTCTCACGATGGCACACCTGTGTCTGTAAAACAGAGTGAAAGCTCTATTCACATTGCGAGTATTTCACAGCCCTGGTTTTACATAGATCTTTTTTTTTTGTATAAATAAGTATAAAATAAGTTTTGCAATGCACCAAAAGTCACGTCTAGTATTTTTCCATCTACCTTTACAAGTAAGGAGCGTACATACTCATATGGCGAGCGGTCGTCAATTATTTTTCTCAGCAAGTGCTTTATACTCCGCTCAGTATCATCTGTAAAAGTATAGGCACCCAGGCCTCTGGCGATGTACAGAACAGCCGATAAAATTCAGGCTAAACTGAGACACTTATACATTTCTAATGCGGCAAACAACACATCTTTGTACTGTAACATGACTAGGGGAAGGGTCATTCATAACAGGTATTTTCGGAATGACCTACTTAAAATACTAGATATGGACCTTAGCAAAATGGCTGCCAAAAAGAATCAGATGACCGGTAAATGGAAAGGGTCTACCCTGAGAAACAATGAGACACAGCTGAGCCGCATCAGGAACCGAAATATAAGTGCCCCGGAGGCAGTGAACAGGGTGGAAGCCGATAAGGTGAATGCGGTTTGGAGGAAAAGAGAGGAAAGATGTGTATGTTAAAGATCGGGCTAAGGAATAACGGACTACTGAAAGGAGAAAAGGTTTATGGTTTTTGGATTACGGACACTGGATAAGGATACATCGCGGATTGGCTTTATTACGGACTTTTGGAACTCGGATCGGATCAGGATTAAGGGAACGGATTACGGACTGTATTTGGAAGATAGTTGGAGGAAGAAAAGCCACGAAACTCAGGAAAGAAAAGTGTGGTGTGAGTAATACTTTCATTTACATAAACTTTCCCCCGGAAACACCACAGAACTCATCCGCGCACCCGACAACCAGGCATGTGTGACCCCATTGACCTGGATGATTAATCAAACAGGCCGCGCATTCATCAACCACAACCCCCTTTAAACAATGGTTGAAGGTGCAACATACCACCGACTTTACAGTCTGATCCATAGCATTGGGCTCATTAGAGCCATCGTTAGCTAAACTAGGTTGAACATCATCATTAATCACATTTTGGCAAACACACATGAACAGACACGAAACATTCAAGCTTGATGGTAGTTTGAAGATTGATGCGTCGACCTCTTCGTTATTCTATTAAAGGAAAAAAGAAAAGGAAGGCTTAACAAAATAAATAGGCATGCTTTTTACCTAAAATATTTACAATTGTAATGCCTCTTTTGTGTTAGAGTTTTTCGTTTGCTTCGAACTTGCTGTGGTTTAATATTTACCATTTGTAGCAACTCTTCATCAGTCGTTCACGGACCCCCAACACCTGAATCACCATCAGAGTTCACATGACAGCCACTGTCACACACCACTGAGTGCTGGGTCAGCTTTTGCTAAAAAGAAGACAAAGTGTTGAAAACGAAATACGCTAAACACAGATTGAAACGACAATTCCACTATCAGAAAAAATATTTTAGCAACCTACTTCTTCAGTTTGCATAGCAGAGGAATCCGATGATTCACTACTCAAAGAAGCCATCTTCGCAGCAGTCAATATCGGGGCCTGACAGCTCAGGTGTCACACTTCAAAACCGGCAAGTCGGCTAATTTAAGCATAAACTCCAAATTTGTAACCATGCCTACATAGTTCAAGACAGTTTTCAAATGGTTGTGATGTTTTAGAACGCCCCACCATATTCCCCCGCCCCAAAATCACACGTGTTTTATCGAGAGTGAAAAGTAATCACGTTGAATTAAAATATGTAAGCTTATTTCAATGACAAATTCTCAACAACTTTTCAAAAGTTTGAAATGATTTTCCACGTACCGTGAACGTAAAGTCTTTAAACCTTAAAAATATTAACATGCAACCCAAGCCTCAAATGATGTGTTTCTCTAGAAAAGAAATTACATTGAATCAAAAAATGTAAAACTTATTTTATCTTTTGAGAAGAGCGTTGTAGGGCAGGTCTTTATATTTTAGTGGATAGGTCATAAAAGTGTTAAAATAATTGAAAAAAGACACATTTAGCAGCGATAAATTATAAGCACGAGCAAAAATTGATATTTATAACGCTTATAGATTTAACAATATAACAGACTTTAATAAAATGTTTACTTTTAAATTAAATATTACATCAGAACATGTCCACACCCAGGCACTTGCCGTTAAAGGTTATGGGATGTAGAGATACAGTATATAAGGTTCATGATGAGAATTAAAAACGTTCATGCTAATACACAAGCACCTGTGTCTCACCAAAGCTGACAAATAAAAAGCCAAAAACCCGCACTGCACGTGTGAACAGGAGAATGAGCGAGTGAGCGAAGATAGGGTGCCTCCTGCAATTAAAGGCTTACAGCACCTGGTATTCCCAGGCGGACTCCCATCCAAGTACTAACCAGGCCCATCCCTGTTTAGCTTCCGAGATCAGACGAGATCAGGCGTGCTCAAGGGGGTGTGGCCGTAAGCGAGAGCAAGGCTCGCTGGCACCCTTCTTATAGAGAGGACAGCTCCGTCACCTCTTTTACGACGCTGCTGTTTTTCCCTTGCGTTTTTCTCTTCTTCCCACGTTCTCTCTCTTCACTGCCTTCGTCCCCGCTCTATTTCACTTCAGCCTTTCACTCTTGCTTCCTTCCAATGAGGACGGAGCTGCGGGAGAAAGGGCGCTATAGAGGATCGCTGTGGAGAGCTGCTGCTGTGCTTTGACATCTGAGCTCTGTGGAAAACGATCTCAATACAATTCTGAAAAACGC